>NC_064857.1:14419578-14684578 GCF_024139225.1 Suncus etruscus | reverse complement strand
CTCAGAAATCGCTCCTGTCTTGGGGAACCATATGGGAAGCCAGGGTATCTAACCGCAGGCTGTCTTGGGCCAACTGCATGCAAACCGCGTCAATGCAAATGCTCTACTTCTCTGCCACTGCTCCAGCCCCTTGGTTTCTTTCTTTTCTTTTCTTTCTTTCTTTCTTTTTTGTTTTAGATTCTTCAGTTGTTAGATAATGTGAAATTCTTGTTTTTAATGTAGGCTTGTATCACTCTGCACTTCCCAGTTACTGCCAGTTTTACTGCTTTGCATAAGACCTTATAATTTATGTTTTCATTGTTTCCCAGCTGATTTACATTTTCTATATATTTTTTCTGATTCAAGAATTATTCAAAAGCATGCTGCTTATTTTCCATGTACTTTATTTTAGGTTTTTACTTTTTACATTTTGCTATTGTTGTCAATTATTACTCATACCAATAAGATAAAAAATACTTAGTGTGATCACAACTTTTTATATTAATTATAACTTCTTTTATGTTCCATCATACAACTTACCCTTGATAATTTTTCATGACTAGTTGAGAAAATTTGTATTTATTTATATGTAGATGAAAATCTATTCATATATTTATCAAAGCTCATTTAATGATTATTTTATTATTATTATTATTATTATGTTTTTGAGACACACTTGTAGTGCTCAATGATTAAGTCTTGCTCTGTGCTGAGGAGTGAGTCACATAATTGGGGATACTATATGTGGTGACAGAAATTGAGTTCTAAGTACCAATATTGAAAGCTAACTAACTTTAGTATTTCTCTCCAGTAATTTGATCACTTTGCCTAAATTGTCTAGTCATCGCTCTAAATGATATGTTTTATGTATTTACTAATATTGTGAAAACTTTCAGTGTGTCCTTGTAGTCTGTTATAATTTATGTAATGTTTGTTTCACTTGGATTGTATGCATATAGACTGAAAATTTATCTATAAATATTCTAGATGATTATTTATTACTCATTGCAGGAAATGTGCCTTATATAATTAGTAACTTTTATAATTGAAATAATATATGGACAGAGGTCAGAATAGACATTTTTGTATTATTGGCTTAGAAACACCTTGCACAATCTGTACCTTTAGAGTTTGCATTTGGTCAGGGTTTTTTTTTTGGTTTGTTTTTTTGTTTATTGGGCCACACCTGGTGATGCTCAGGGTTACTCTTGGCTATGTGCTCAGAAATCGCTCCTTGCTTGGGAGACCATGTGGGATGCTGGGGGATCCAACTGTGGTCCATCCTAGGCTAGCACATGCAATGCAGATGCCTTACTGCTTGTGTCACAGCTCCGGCCCCTGGTTGTTATTTTTGATGAACTAGCTTACATGCATAGTATAAATGAAGTATTTTTAAAAGTAAATAATTTTAAATAGTAAATACATGATAGTTTATATTTAAAATTTAATTTTAAAATTTACATATACATTTAGAAAATAGTAAAATTTTAAATACATTTATTTAGTATAGTAAAATTTTAAATACATTTATTTTTTTAAAGCAGTAGGGCACCTGCTTTACATGCTACAGATTGGAGACAGACCCAAGTTCGATCCCTGACATCCCATATGGGCTCCTGAGCCTGTCAGGAGCAATTTCTAAATGCAGAGCAAGGAGTAACCCCTGATCATGGCAAGTGTGGCACAAAAAAACAAAATAAATAAATAAATAAAAAGTATGTTTTTTACTTGCAGATTTATACTTTACATTTGGTAAATACTTAATATATGAGGCTTTCTGCTATTCTGAATTTTTCTTCAGGTTGTTTTATTATCAACTGTTTGGGATTAGACTCTGCAGATGCTGCTATTGCAGATGCTGCTATTTCCCTCCTTTCTATTATATGTTTTGTTACTGTCTTTTGTTATAGTTGTTTATGTTTCTGATTCTCTGGTATGCTATATTTGTTCAAAGCTTTATTTTTTATGTAAAAGATCTCCTTTTGTATTTTCTGTGAACCATATCTGGTCATGACAAAGCTAAATATTTGCCATTTTATATTAAGAATTTCATTGTAAAAAAAAAAGAATTCCACTGTTTTTTGTTTTGTTTTGTTTTTTGTTTGTTTGGTTTTGGTTTTTGGGTCACACCCGGCAGCACTCAGGAGTTACTCCTGGCTCTACACTCAGAAATCACTCCTGGCAGGTGCGGGGTACCATATGGGATGCTGGGATTCAAACCAATGACATTCTGCATAAAAGGCAAACACCTTACCTTCATGCTATCACTCCAGCCCCTTCCATTGTATTTTTTAAAAATAGTTACCTGCTGATTATTTTAGTTATTGTGTTATTTTTATTTTTGTAAATAGGTTAGCATTGTTTGTTTGCAGGTGGTGCAGTGGTGTTGGTGTTGAAATTCATTTTTTATGTGACCTTGATGGGATATGGTAAAGCCGTGAAGGTGCCAAATGCAATAACATAATTGGGATTTAGAATTTCTCAGTTTTTATTTATTTATTTATTTATTTATTTATTTATTTATTTATTTATTTATACCTAGTTAGAGATATTCAGATTTTTCTCCTGATTTCTGCTCAAAGATAAATTCCCACAGAACTCAGATACATTCAAGGCAGGCTTCCTTTTATTATTGGAATTTTGAAAAAAAAACAAAACAATGAAGAGACAGAGCTCCATTTTGGTTTTCTCTATCTTAATATGTATTATTTCTCCTGTACAAAATGTCTATTTTTCAGTAGTACACATCTGGGGAAATACCAGTTATTTAACATTAAATTTCTTTTTTTTAAATTGCTGAGAAATATTTTTTAATTTATTTAAACACCTTGATTACATACATGATTGTGTTTGGGTTTCAGTCATGTAAAGAACAACACCCATCACCAGTGCAACATTCCCATCACCAATGTCCCAAGTCTCCCTCCTCCCCACCCGACCCCCGCCTGTACTCTAGACAGGCTCTCCATTTTCCTCATACATTCTCATTATTAGGACAGTTCAAAATGTAGTTATTTCTCTAACTAAACTCATCACTCTTTGTGGTGAGCTTCCTGAGGTGATCTGGAACTTCCAGCTCTTTTCTCTTTTGTGTCTGAAAATTATTATTACAAGGGTGTCTTTCATTTTTCTTAAAACCCATAAATGAGTGAGACCATTCTGCGTTTTTCTCTCTCTCTCTGACTTATTTCACTCAGCATAATAGATTCCATGTAAATCCATGTATAGGAAAATTTCATGACTTCATCTCTCCTGACAGCTGCATAATATTCCATTGTGTATATGTACCACAGTTTCTTTAGCCATTCGACTGTTGAAGGGCATCTTGGTTGTTTCCAAAGTCTTGCTATGGTAAATAGTGCTGCAATGAATAAAGGTGTAAGGAAGGGGTTTTTATATTGTATTTTTGTGTTCGTAGGGTATATTCCTAGGAGTGGTATAGCTGGATCATATGGGAGCTCGATTTCCAGTTTTTGGAGGAATCTCCATATCGCTTTCCATAAAGGTTGAACTAGACGGCATTCCCACCAGCAGTGGATAAAAGTTCCTTTCTCTCCATATCCCCGCCAACACTGTTTATTCTCATTCTTTGTGATGTGTGCCATTCTCTGGGGTGTGAGGTGGTATCTCATTGTTGTTTTGATTTGCATCTTCCTGATGATTAGTGATGTGGAGCATTTTTACATGTGTCTTTTGGCCATGTGTATTTCTTCTTTGTCAAAGTGTCTGTTCATTTCTTCTCCCCATTTTTTGATGGAGTTAGATGTTTTTTTCTTGTAAAGTTCTGTCAGTGCCTTGTATATTTTGGAGATTAGCCTTTATCTGATGGGTATTGGGTGAATAGTTTCTCCCACTCAGTGGGTGGCTCTTGTATCCTGGGCACTATTTCCTTTGAGGTGCAGAAGCTTCTCTGCTTAATATATTCCCATCTGTTAATCTCTGATTTCACTTGCTTGGAGAGTGCAGTTTCCTCCTTGAAGATGCCTGTAATGTCCTGGAGTGATTTGCCTATGTGCTGTTCTATATATCTTATGGTTTTGGGGCTGATATCGAGGTCTTTAATCAATTTGAATTTTACCTTCGTACATTATGTTAGCTGGGGGTCTAAGTTCAATTTTTTGCAAGTGGCTATCCAATTGTGCCAACACCACTTGTTGAAGAGGCTTTCCCTGCTCCATTTAGGATTTCCTGCTCCTTTATCAAAAATTAGGTGATTGTATGTCTGGGGAACATTTTCTGAGTATTCAAGCCTATTCCACTGATCTGAGGACCTGTCCTTATTCCAATACCATGCTGTTTTGATAACTATTGCTTTGTAGTACAGTTTAAAGTTGGGGAAAGTAATTCCTCCCATATTTTTTTTCCCAATGATTGCTTTAGCTATTCGAGGGTGTTTATTGTTCCAAATGAATTTCAAAAATGTCTGATCCACTTCTTTGAAGAATGTCATGGGTATCTTTAGAGGGATGGCATTAAATCTGTATAATGCCTTGGGGAGTAGTGCCATTTTTATGATGTTAATCCTGCCAATCAATGAGCAGGGTATGCATTTCCATTTCCGTGTGTCCTCTCTTATTTCTTGGAGCAGAGTTTTATAGGTTTCCTTGTATAGGTTCTTCACATATTTAGTCAAGTTGATTCCAAGATATTTGAGTTTGTGTGGCACTATTGTGAATGGAGTTGTTTTCTTAATGTCCATTTCATCCTTATTACTACTGGTGTATAGAAAGGCCATTGATTTTTGTGTGTTAATTTTGTAGCCTGCCACCTTGCTATATGAGTCTATTGTTTCTAGAAACTTTTTGATAGAGTCTTTAGGGTTTTCTAAGTAGAGTATCATGTCATCTGCAAACAGTGAGAGCTTGACTTCTTCCTTTCTTATCTGGATTCCCTTGATATCCTTTTCTTGCCTAATCACTATAGCAAGTACTTCCAGTGCTATGTTTAATAGGAGTGGTGAGAGAGGACAGCCTTGTCTTGTGCCAGAATTTAGAGGGAAGTCTTTCAGTTTTTCTCCATTGAGGATAATATTTGCCACTGGCTTGTGGTAGATGGCCTTCACTATATTGAGAAAGGTTCCCTCCATTCCCATTTTGCTGAGAGTTTTGATCAAGAATGGGTGTTGGACCTTATCAAATGCTTTCTCTGCATCTATTGATATGATCATGTGGTTTTTATTTTTCTTGTTATTGATGTTGTGTATTATGTTGATAGATTTACGGATGTTAAACCAGCCTTGCATTCCTGGGATGAAACCTACTTGATCGTAGTGGATGATCTTCTTAACGAGGCATTGAATCCTATTTGCCAGGATTTTGTTGAGGATCTTTGCATCTGCATTCATCAGTGATATTGGTCTGTAATTTTCTTTTTTTGTAGCATCTCTGTCTGGTTTAGGTATCAAGGTGATGTTGGCTTCATAAAAGCTATTTGGAAGTGTTTCTGTTTGTTCAATTTCATGAAAGAGTCTTGCCAAGATTGGCAGTAGTTCCTCTTGGAAAGTTCGATAGAATTCATTAGTGAATCCATCTGGACCTGGGCTTTTGTTTTTTGGCAGACATTTGATTACTGTCTTAATTTCATCAATGGTGATGGGGGTGTTTAGATATGCTACATCCTCTTCCTTCAACCGTGGAAGATTATAAGAGTCCAAGAATTTATCCATTTCTTCCAGGTTCTCATTTTTAGTGGCGTAGAGTTTTTCAAAGTAGTTTCTGATTACCCTTTGTATCTCTGTCATATCAGTAGTGATCTCTCCTTTTTCATTCCTGATATGAGTTATCAAGTTTCTCTCTCTCTCTTTCTTTGTTAGGTTTGCCAGTGGTCTATCAATCTTGTTTATTTTTTCAAAGAACCAACTTCTGCTTTCGTTGATCTTTCGGATTGTTTTTTGGGTTTCCACTTTGTTGATTTCTGCTCTCAGCTTTGTTATTTCCTTCTGTCTTCCTATTCTTGGGTCCTTTTGTTGAGCATTTTCTAGTTCTATTAACTGTGTCATTAAGCTACTCAGGTAAGCTCCTTCTTCCTTCCTGATGTGTGCTTGCAAAGCTATAAATTTTCCTCTCAGTACTGCTTTTGCTTTGTCCCATAAGTTCGGATAGTTTGTGTCTTTATTATCATTTGTTTCCAGGAACATTTTGATTTTCTCCTTGATTTCATCTCGGGCCCACTGTTTATTGAGCATGAGGCTGTTTAACTTCCAGGTGTTAAAGTGTTTCTTCTGAGTCCCTTTGGAGTTCACAAATAATTTCAGAGCCTTGTGGTCAGCGAAGGTAGTCTGCAAAATTTCTATCCTCTTGATCTTATGGAGGTATGTTTTATGTGCCAGCATGTAGTCTATCCTGGAGAATGTCCCATGTACATTGGAGAAGAATGTGTATCCAGGTTTCTGGGGATGGAGTGTCCTATATATATCCACTAGTCCTCTTTCTTCCATTTCTCTCCTCAGGTCTAGTATATTCTTGTTGGGTTTCAGTCTGGTTGACCTATCCAGTGTTAACAAAGCTGTGTTAAGGTCCCCCACAATTATTGTGTTGTTGTTGATAATATTTTTCAGATTTGTCAACAGTTGTATTAAATATTTTGCTGGCCCCTCATTTGGTGCATATATGTTTAGGAGAGTGAATTCTTCCTGCTCTACGTACCCCTTGATTAATATAAAATGTCCATCTTTGTCCCTTACAACCATCCTGAGTATAAAGTTTGCATTATCTGATATTATTATGGCCACTCCAGCTTTTTTATGGGTGTTGTTTGCTTGGATAATTTTTCTCCAGCCTTTTATTTTGAGTCTATGTTTGTTCTGACTATTCAGGTGCGTTTCTTGTAGGCAGCAGAAGTTTGGATTGAGTTTTTTGATCCATTTAGCCACTCTGTGTCTCTTGACTGGTGCATTTCGTCCATTGACGTTGAGAGAAAGAATTATCCTGGGATTTAACGCCATCTTTATTTTGAAATTTGGTGTGTCTTTTGGGTAGTCTTGTCTTAGATTAGTTAGGTCTTTCAGTTTTTCTCTTAAGACTGGTTTTGTGTCTGTGAAGTTTCTGAGCTGTTTTTTGTCTGTGAAATCATGTATTCTTCCGTCAAACCAGAAAGTGAGTTTTGCTGGGTATAGTATTCTGGGTGAAGCATTCATTTCATTCAGTCTTGTCACAATATCCCACCACTGCTTTCTGGCATTGAGTGTTTCTGGTGACAGGTCTGCTCTAAATCTCAGGGAAGCTTGCTTGAACGTGATTTCCCTTTTTGATCTCGCTGTTTTCAGAATTCTGTCTTTATCTGTGGGATTTGTCATTGTGACTAGGATGTGTCTTGGGGTGGTTTTTCTGGGATCTCTTTTGGTTGGTACTCTTCGGGCATGCAGGATTTGATCACATATATTCTTTAGCTCTGGAAGTTTCTCTTTAATGATGTTCTTGACCATTGATTCTTCCTGAAAATTTTCTTCCTGGGTCTCTGGGACTCCAATGATTCTTAAGTTGTTTCTGTTGATCTTATCATAGACTTCTATTTTCGTCTGTTCCCATTCTTTGACTAATTTTTCCATTGTCTGCTCATTTGCTTTAAGTTTTTTGTCCAATCTCTCCTGCTGTATGGAATTGTTATGTATCTCATTTTCCACAGCACCAAGTCTATTCTCAGCTTCTGATACCCTGTCCCAGAGCTTATCCATTTTGTCATTCACTTCGTTACTGACTTTTTCAGTCCCGTTAGTTGACATGTTATTTCAGTTTGGACTTTTGTGATTTCTGTCTTCATATTTTCTTGGTTCTTATTAGTGTTCTGTTCAACTCGGTCCATGGTTTCTTTGAGTTCTTTGAACATCTTCCATATTGCTAGTCTAATGTCCTTATCTGAGAGGTTGATTAGTTGGTTGGTCATTATCTGGTCATCAGAATTGTCATCTTCATTCTCTATGTCTGATGCTGGCCTGCCTTGTTTCCCCATTGTCACACATGTATTGTGGGTTTTTCTACGTGTTGTGGTGGTATTCATTGTCTATATGATGCAGGCAGCACACTCCTCTGGCTCCTCCCTTTCTGGATGGGCTGACTTGCCTCTAAGGGAGGGGAGTCCTCCGTGGATGAAGCCTCACACTGGGTCAAATCTTAGGCCCGAGCATGCAACAGAGAAGACAGTCCGGAGAGAAATGTTTGCTTCTGTGATATAGCGCTGTTCTTAGTGTGATTTATCCTTCTTGTTGCAATGGTGTTCTTTCCTTAGAAAGAGTGCACTGCAGGTCGCACTCACAGTTTTTCACATTTGGGCCCCACTGGGCAGGCCTACTTTCGTGGATTTTCCCCGCCTGATGTCACGCACAGGGAGCCGGCTTTTGCAAAGCCATGCCAGTTTTCATGCTCTGGAGTCCCTCCCTGAAAATGGCCTCTGGGCGACCGAGTTTTCTGGAGCCTCTTTTTGCCCCACTCGCAAGAGTTTCACGCAAGAGGACAGTAGACAGACATATACAGGTCGCACTCACAGTTTTTCACAGTTGTGCCCCACTGGGCAGGCGTACTTTTGTGGATTTTTCTCAAATTTCTTATGGTATGGAAGGGAACTTGTTGAGTCCGTTATTCTTTAGACCAACACTAACACTCTGTTTTGAGCTGTTTTATCCAGATGGACTATCTTTCACTTCCATATTAAGATTCTTTGGTATCAGGAACAATAATAATAACATACATTCCTTTTTCCTCTGAGCATGTTCAACTTGCCAACATGGTAATTACTGTGCCCGAACTCCATATTATTCTGTGAATCTTTCATTTACGCCTCCTTTCCAATTCCATGCAACATGGTCACTACCACATTCTCATAACACAGATATGTGAATCCTTTGCCAAGGATGTTCTGAACTGGGACATTTCCTTGTGAATATTATTTGATTTCTGTCTGGGCTTTAGTGAAAAGTATGGTTTGCTATAGTTTACTCTGTCATGCCTATGGTTCTCCTAAAATGTTTTCTTTGTGGGTCACACCTGATTGTGCTCGGGGATTACTCCTGACTCTGCTCAGGCATCCTTCTTGGTAGGGGTTGGGGGACTGTTAGTGCTGATAGGAACAAATTTGGGTTGATTGTGTCCGAAGAAGCCCTATAACAGATTCTCCTAAAATGTTATAAAATTCTAAATGCACTCAGGCATACATCATTTATAATTAGTATATGTCACATATGTTTCACACATTCAAAATGCATTTATACCTTATTATAGATTTGATGTTATAACTGCTATTAAGACTATTTTTGGTATTTAATATAGAACACAATATTTCTTATAGCTTTTGAAATAAGATATCTAAAGGAATATCTGTAACTTTATTACTCCAAATTAACTTATTAGGTTAGAAAAGATAGAAGAATATAGTAAAAAGTAAAGAACAACAAAAACTCTTAAATTAGACTGTACCCATTTACTTTGTCAATGTGATGTGTCATTATTTTCACAGTGAAGTTTATTTAAATGTGTGTTTCTATTTTCATTAAATTGATCTTCTTTAAAGTTTATGTGTATATTTAGTTAGTAAAATTGGATTCTGCTGGAGAACTAAAACCAGTCACCATTTATGTAATCAACATGCATGACTGGAGACTTTACTCAAGATATAGGCTTACTAAAGTGATTTCGCAGTAACTTTTAAAATTTAAAATACAGGGCTGGAGCAGTGGTGCAGGGTGTAAGGCATCTGCCTTGTGCGTACTAGCTGCCTTGTTTGCACTAGCCAGGGACAGACCGTGGTTCAATCCTCCCATGTCCCATAAGGCCCCCAAGAAAGGAGCGATTTCTGACCGCATAGTCAGGAGTAACCCCTGAGCGTCACCTTGTGTGGCCAAAAAACAAACAAACAAAACCCCCTAAAAATATAAAAATACCAATTCAAATGATGAACTAATTTTGAGCCCTACTATATTAAACATAGTTTATGCCTGTGAATCTTATATGTACTACTTAAAGTATCTAAAGAGGAACCCTAGAACATCACAATGAATTCAAATCACAATTCCAAACACAATTGTTTAATTTCTCAATATGCCCATTTAAGAAAGCAGCTACTTTTCTAAAGAAATAAAATCAAAACACATCAGATATCCTCTAGTGGGCTCACTTCTCCACAAACAAGGATGTTTCCTTAGCCAGTAGGAAACAATGTTATTAATTTTTATAGTAGAATTTTATTAATAAAAATACTGAATCTGTAATTATCATATTTTCATTATAATTCTTAATAGAATACAGAATATGTTAATATTGTTTTATATTTTATTAAAAATTATATGATTTATTAACTACTCTGAAATAGATCAGTGCCTTAAGATTTTGGCTTCATATATAGTTAATTTAATAAAACTACCAATAAGGGACCAGAGTGATGGCACAGTTATAAGGCATTTGCCTTGCACATGGCTGACCCAGGATCAACTATGGTTTGATCCCCTGGCATCCCATATGGTCCCCCAAGCCAGAAGCAATTCCTGAGCGCATAGCCAGGAGTAGCCCTTGAGCATCACCGGGTATGCTCCCCCCAAAAAACTACCAATAAATATGTTTTCCAAAATTCTTTAGTTACTATATAAGCATATATTCAAATATATATATATATATATATATATATATATATATATATATATATATATATATATATATATATATATATATATATATATATGGATTTTGGATCACACTTAGAGTTGTTCAGGAGTTACTCCTGTCTCTGCACTCAGAAATCACTTCTGGCAGTCTGGGGGACCATATGGGATGAAACATGAAAGGCAAATGCCCTACCCACTATGCTATTGCTTCAGCCCTTACAAAATAGATTAACGAAAAAGAAAGCCATATAACAAATGCTTTCAGAATATTGAATATTATTTTGAATATTGAATATCACAATTGAATATTGAGATACCTGGGTTGGTTTTTAAGCATGATAGTTCAACTAAATTACCCTATTTTTAAAATTATTTTCTAGTTCATAGATATCTATTATTGAACTCAAACATCTTCCAAATATCCAACAAATCCTATTCTCTTTGATTTCCTTTTCCAATCTAATACTATAACTCCATTTTTGCTCTTTGAGCATACATATTGACATGTTTTATATACTTACCTGTTGTTTATTGAGTATATATTTCTGGGAATTTTTGCAGGCATTTAAAATTAGTTTAATCCTTAAAATAATCATGATAAAAGAAGGAAGAAGAGCTGTAGTTAAAGTTTTATATTTTTTCATTTATTTTTATAAAATATGATAATTTTATGTATGTATTCAAAACATTTATTGTAGACTGAAGGTAACACATAAAGAGAATATACTATTACAGTATCATCAAATGCAACTTTCTAAAAATATTTACTGACCAATTAAATGTACACAGATTATGCGTACAAATTATAGTATGCAATAACATATATTGCATAATATGTTATATTACCATGTTTAATTCAAAATCAGTATAAATTTTAATTCTTACTTAATGATTCCATTCCAATAATTACCATCTGACAAAGATTTCTATGTTTGTCAAACTAATACACATGGTTTACTCACTATAAATCTTTTCATTATTAAAATATTCCCCAAATTTGTTTTCCCATTTACTCTTTAACATTCACTTCCAAACGTCAAAATTAAAATGTTACTGCCAATTCTGACTTCTTTTGTCAAGCAACAGAGTTTATTTGAATATTTTTATTGGTCTTGTCTCTATATTACTTCATAATTTAGCCTTGTCATCAATTGTGATGATCTTGCTTTCCACACTCCAAGGGATATTTGTAGACTGGTGCTACTAAATGATAAAAATAAAATCTTGTATAATATCAAAACATAATTTAAAATAAAACCTATATTCTTTTCTTGAAAAGAATGCCTATAAAAATGCATTTTATTTATTTGAAACAAGGAAAACAAACATTTTTCTATCAATTTATAAATAATTTAGAATAGTGAAAAATGAAATAACTTTTTTATTTTAATGAAAATTGACTTAGAGCATTCAGACAAGTAAATATGTTTGTATACCAATTTGTGAAATTTTCTATAGAAAAAATTACATTCTATGGAAAAATAACACTCAAATAAATATATTGTTAAAATAAAAATTCTAGTAAAATAATACTTAAATGTTATATATTAAACTGCAGGTATGTTTATGTATATATACATATATGTATACATATATGTAAAAGAAGATAGACCTTTTCTACAGTCTGAGGATTTTTGTCAACACTGTGTTTGATGCAAATTCTCATCTTTGAGCTTTAAATTGACAGGCAGGGCATTGTTGTAAAATATAACATGTTCCAGATATCTCTTCTAATGTTTAGTTGTTTCTTGGTCTGCAACAACATAGCTATACAGATTTCTAGTGAATATTTTCCTATGTCTTCTTGGATCGAGAAGTGTGTACAGATTTTTCCATTTATATAACTATACAAGCAATATAGATTAAAGTCCACTATACTTATTCGTTTTTACCTATATAATTTTTAGTAAATGTGTGCTATATTTCCAATCATTCCCAATAAAAACTCATATTTTAAGCTTTTAAATCCATTACATTAGACCATAACTCAGTTCTAGACATAGGAAATTATATTTTAAATAATTTTGTAATAGCATTCTAAGTAGTTACAAAATGTGATAAGAATTGTTTTATTTTTTATTTTGTTTCTTAGATTTATTCATGTGTTAATATTTAAAATAGATTTCTTGAGTAAATATAAGTAAATATAAAAATATAAGTAAAGCATAGAAATGCACAAATAATTTAACACATTTTTTTACTATAAACATCAATTCACAAATAAAACTTTTAAAGTATTTAAAAATGAAATAATTAACTTTTCTGAAACCCAAGACATTCTTTTTTCTTTTGATTGGTTTTTGGGGCCACACCTAGTCACGCTCACGGGTTAATCCTGGTTATGGGCTCAGAAATCGCTCCTGGCTTGGGGCACCATATGGGATGCCCCAGAATTGAACCACAGTCAGTCCTAGGCTAGCAGACACCTTACCCCTTGCGGCACCACTCTGGCTCAGAATAAAAGACATTCTAAGAACCAATAAGACATTCTGTCTTTCAGAGGAAGATATTAAAGTCATTTAACACTAATAGTTAATTTTATAATATGAAAAAACATCAAATGTGGAGTGTATGGTTTTAAGATTATAGCTAAACTCTTGATGATTATGAATTAAAAAAAATGGTGCCTGTTGGTTTAACGAAATTAATAGTATGTTCTTTTTTCTTTTTTTCTTTTTTTTTTTTTTTTGTTTTTGTTTTTTGGGTCACACCCGGCAATGCTCAGGGGTTACTCCTGGCTCTGCGCTCAGATATAGCTCCTGGCAAGCTCAGGGGACTATATAGGATGCTAGGATTTGAACCACTGTCTATCCTGAATAGGCTGCGTGCAAGGCAAAGGCCTTACTGCTGTGCTATCTCTCCAGCCCCAGTATTTTCTAATTAAAGAGGTTGTTCATATAAATGTATCAATCGCCTACGGTCTTATTTGCGTTAAAACTTTTAAAATAGTACATGATTTTCGATAAAAATGAATTGAAACATTAACTATACAGTATTTTTATTTGATGCAATTTATCTTAAAATTTTTTTAGATATTAAAGCTTAGCAGTTAAATCTACATAACTTAATAAAGACCAACAAAATAAACATTGGGAAAATGATATAATTAATACAATCTATAGATAAATATAAAGGAAAATGAGTGTAAAATACTGTTCTTATTTTTCTGTCTTTTATTTAAATTTAAAAGATATTTAAAAAACATCATACATTTATAATTAGAAAATGCTCATACACAGATAAACAATATTTTTACATACTCTTAAACCCATTTAAGGTTCTCTCCTATACACTCATACTTGTTTTCCATTGCTACTAACTGCCTAAATTTTAGCATCTAGTAAAATATTGCAGGTTTCTATTAGCTTTTATGTATTAAATTGTTCCCTTTTTCCAAATGTATTCTTTTAAAATTAGACATATGTATATATATTTTCACCAAAATTTTTCTTTAAATTTATGTTTCTTATTCTACTTTTTTGATATAATTCTGAGCAAATAAAATAAAAAATATAATTTCATTAAATAAGATCCTAGGTTTTAGAAAAAAACAGAAACAAAATTAAATAAAGGAACACTAAATTTTGGAATTATATTCTGTATTTATGTAAATTGCATCAAATAGACATCTTAATAATCTTCCTTTTTATTTTCTAAACATTTACCTTTTTTGGATCAATTTACTTTCTCTGTCCTTCAATAAAATTGTTTTTTGATAACTCAGTAGCTGACATGCACTCAATACTTTGGAGAGATCTTTCAGATCTTTTCATTGTAGTTATTTAGAAAATTCTGGAATTTTTTTCACCTAAAACTTTTTTTTATATATAATGTAACTAAAATCCTTTTGGTGAAAGAGTCTAATTTTAAACAAAGAGGATAAAAGAAATCTTCATTTTAAACCAGAAGAAAATAACTTGCTTCACACAAAAAGATTTCTGCATTTCCTTTTGTGGTATTTTGGGATCACCTTTATTAGTTTGAGTTGAGCAGCCCCGTGATTAGTCTTTATTATAATATGCAATGGTTTTAACCTGCTTCTTCTGCCACCAACATAATGAAATCTGACTTTGATAAACATGCTTCACAAAAAAAAAAACCAGATATCCATTGAACAGAATCTAGCAAGCAACAATATGTTTAATCCTATAGTAACACAATTTATCCACTACCTCTTTGACATTTGATTGGAACTATTCACATGAAGCACATTTCATTACCTTTATCAAGACCTCCAGGTTTGAATTTATTCTCTGAGAGGATAATCCTGCTGTATGTTCAGTAAATCTGCAGTTGAACTATTTAGTCAGTGATCTATTGCAAGAATAAGATAGGAATAAGATCGGGACTTCTTGAGTGAATGGATTTTGAATTATAAATATGTTATCATAAAGTAAATAAAGAAGACAAAATAAAAACCATGTTACTTAGAATTGCATATATGTCATGCATTTAAATTATCTATATACATATAATATTTTAGCCCAATGTTGTAGGAACAGAAAGATGCCAATATAACGCATGTATCCAATAAATAAAGTAAATAAATCAAAATTTAAGGTTTAAGAACAGAAAAAATGGGCCAGATCAATAGTATGACAGGTATGACACTTGCCTTGAATGCAGCTGGTCTGGGTTTGATTTCTGGCACCTGATATAGTCCCCTGAGACTGTCAGTTGTGATGGCTGAGCAAAGACCAGGAGTAAAATGTGAAAACCCCTGGGGGGGGGCATAGCTGATAAAAGAAAAATAAAAGAAACAATTGAATCCCTCTAATGAAGAAAATTGTCACATAAATTATTTGATGAAATGAGGTTATTAGGCTGTTGTAATAGTAAATACTTTTTTTTTTTTTTTTTTTTTTGGTTTTTGGGCCACACCCTGTGACGCTCAGGGGTTACTCCTGGCTATGCGCTCAGAAGTTGCTCCTGGCTTCTTGGGGGACCATATGGGACGCCGGGGGATCGAACCGCGGTCCGTGCGCAGGCAAGGCAGGCACCTTAGCTCCAGCGCCACCGCCCGGCCCCAGTAAATACTTTTTTTATTACCACTATCACATTGATCTGAGGGTATATCTGATATATAAAAACTTTTTAGTTTTATGTAGTTCCATTTATTTAGATTTGATTAACATCTATTATTGAAGACTTATTTGATGTTTTAGAGCATAAAATTGTTTCCAGAAAATGAAATTGTTTTCAGAACATAAAATGGACTAAAGATAGCCTCTTCCTCTTCAACAAATTGTATTTGGAAAATTGGATAATCACATGTAAGAAATTAAAACTGGATTCATATTTCTTTTTTATAGTATATTTGATTAATAATAATAATGTAGATATCAGTATTACTAAAAGTTCACTGATACTGTTTTCTCAATGTTAGGAAGGAGAAATAATATTACATACAGCTTCAGAAAAATAAGGGACTTTTTTCCCAGCTCTGTTAACAGAAAAACCACACACATTTCACACCTCACATAAATCAATTCAAAGTGAATCAAAGATCTTGAGAACAAAACTACATGCAAGAGCGAGAAAAAAAAAAAAGGTATAACAATTTAAGACCCAGACATCAAAGAAGTCTTCAATGATAGATGTCAATCAAATCTGTTCATGTAAGATGGTCATTTTGATAACTTTAGTTCTTCCAATCCATAAGTAGGCAATATTTTTATTTCTTTCAGTTTTCTTCTAATTCTTTCTTACCTGTTTGAAGTTTTCATGGCACATGTCTTTTACTTATTTTGTTAAGTTGATTCCCAGGTACTTGTTTCTTTTTGATAATATATAAATGGGATAGAATCTATGATCACAATCTCCTCTGAGTCACTTTTATAAAGAAATGCAAACAATTTTAGTGTATTAATTTTGTAGCCTCCACATTGCTGTATTGGTATATTTTCTGTTGTGGACTCGATAAAATGTCTTCATAATGTCTATAATGTCATCTGCAAATAGAGATGATTTGAAATTCCTCTTTTTGTGTTTAGGTCCCTTTGATACCCTTCACTTGAATGATGGCTGTCGCTAAAACTTCTAATATTTTGTTGAATAAGAGTCAATGGACATCCTTGCCCTGTGCCTACTCTCAGAGAATGGTTTCAGTTTTTCACAATTAAGAAAAATATTGGTTATGCTCTTTTCATAGACTGTCATTGCTATATTGAGGAATGTTCCTTCCTCACCTATATTGCTAAGGTTTTAATCATAATTGGGTGTTCAGTTTTACCTAATGCTTTCTCTGCATTAATGATATAATCATATGATTTTTATTTCCTTTTGCTGATATGTTTTATGGCCTCTTTATGTATATTGAACCTTTTTTCCAATGCCAGGATGAAACCCACTTGATCTATTATATAAAATTTCTTTGATGTGTTATTAGATTTCAGCTTGCTAAGAATTTTTTGAGGATTTTTGCATCAATGTTCATATGTGAGATTGGTTTGTACTTTTCTTTCTTTGTAGTATCAGTTAGCTTTGGGAATTAGCATAATGTTAGCTTTTTAAAAGATATTAGGGTAGTTTCCTGTCTTGTTGATATTTTGGAAGAGTTTATGGATCATAGGTAGAAATTCATCTCTAAAAATTTAATAAAATTCACTGGTAATCATATAGTCCTGGACTTTTATTCAGTGGAAGAATTTTTAATTATTGATTTAATTCCTTGCTTGTGATTGGTCTATTTAGGCTATCTTCTTTCTCCTCACTCACTTTTCAGAAAGTACATGTTACCAGAAATTTGTCTACTTCTAGGTTCTCTGGCTTTAAACAGAATAAATATGTTCATAATACTCTCATGATATCTTGGAGTTCTGGATTTAATTCAGTTGTAATTTATTCCCTTTAAATTCTGATCTAATTTGTTTGCACAATTTCTCTTATTTTTTCTTCTTAGTCTTGCTGATGGTTTGTCTGTCTTCTTTATTCTTTCATAAGAACCAGGTCCTGCTTTCATTTATTTTTTGTATTGTTCTGTTGGTTTCTATATCATTGATTTCTGCTCTTGCTTTTATTTTACTTTTTCTGCTTGTGTTTGGGTTCTCATATTTTAGGTTTTCCAGGTATTTAAATGTTCCTTTACATTGTTGATTTTATTTTTTGGTTCTGTCCTTTATATACATTTGTATCACTATATGTTTTCCCCTAATTACTGTTTTAGCTATGTCTGCTAGATTTTGGTAATTTGTTTCTTCATCATTAGTCTCAAGAAATCTCTTTATTTTTCTTAATTCTTTTTTGCTCAAGCTGTTATCAAGCAGCTTTTTCTTTCTCTAGGTACTAGACATTTGAATATTTTTGTTTTTAAATCAGTCTCTCTGTGGCATTGTTCTCGGATAGTATGCTTTATGATGCTTATGCTTGTAAGATTTTTTAAGTTAGACTTCTGTCCTAAAATGTGTTCTGTCCTAGAAAATGTTCTGTCTGCACTAGAGAAGAATGTGTATTCAGCTTTTTTGAGTACAGAAGTCCTCTTATAAGTCCATTAGTTCCAGCTTCTAGTTTTCTATTTAGGACTCTTATGTCTTTACTGATGGTTTTCCTATTGGATCTATTCATTGGTGAGAGTAGTATGTTGAAAACTTCTATAACTTTTGTCAGTGTTTTTCTCTAGGTTTGTGAACAAAAGCCTCACCTACTTTGCTGTCCCAACTTTTGCTGCATATATGTTGATAAGAGTTAGTATTATTAATTCATATTTTACTTTAATTTTATCTTGTTACAGTTAAACAAGAAAGTGTTCTTTATATATGTTATTAAGATGGTATATATTTATGCTTTCCAGACCTTCTAAAGTATTCCAGATATTTGACATCTAAAATTTTTTATTTCTTTTTGTGGGGGGGATGGGGAGAAAGGAAGGAGAGAAAGAAAAAAGGCAAGGAAAGAAAAAAGGGAAGGAAGGAAGGAAAGCGACATCTAAAATTTTAACTTACCATTTTTAATCTTATAAGTAAATTATTTAATTGAATCACTGTTATTTACAATGCAACAAATATGTTTGTAGGGAACTGAAACATAGCAAATGTAGTCAAAAGAGAAAGGGATAAGAAAAAAGAGAAGTGACAATATTGCCTTTTAAAGCAATGCATTGCCTGAAATTTTTCCAGGGTGGTTTCAGATAGATAGATAGATAGATAGATAGATAGATAGATAGATAGATAGATAGATAGATAGATAGATAGATAGAGGGATGGATATATGGATAGATGATAGATGAATGATAGATTGATGGATAGATGATGGAAAGAAAGAAAGACAGAAAGACAGAAAGAAAGAAAGAAAGAAAGACAGAAAGAAAGAAAGAAGAAAGAAAAAAGAAAGAAAGAAGAAAGAAAGAAAGCAAGAAAGAAAGAAAGAAAAAAAGAAAAAGAAAGAAAGAAAGAAAGAAAGAAAGAAAGAAAGAAGAAAGAAAGAAAGAAAAAAGAAAGAAAGAAAGAAAGAAAAGAAAGAAAGAAAGAAAGAAAGAAAGAAAGAAAGAAAGAAAGAAAGAAAGAAGAAAGAAAGAAAGAAAGAAAGAAAGAAAGAAGAAAGAAAGAAAGAAAGAAAGAAAGAAAGAAAGAAAGAAAGAAAGAAAGAAAGAAAGAAAGAAAGAAAAGAAAGAAAGCAGAAAGAAAGAAAGAAGAAAGAAGAAAAAGAAGAAGAAAAAGAAAAAAGCCAATAGTTCTAAGGTGACACTGCTATATTTCATGAAGAGGGAGAAAGAAAGCAAAGCAAGTAGACCTGGCTGATGCTACCTATGCTGAGGCTGGGTGCACGCTTCCCTTCTGTATTTTGCTGGGCTTTCCTACCAACTGGCAGTCTTGGCAGTCTTCTCTTTTTATACCTGGTCAGTTGGCTATTACAGCGGGGCATGTACCAGCCCATTGGTCATTAAGGGAGGGGGATTTATCTCCAGTAATCTGAAAGATAAAAAGAAAAATAAAAGACAATATGGCAATAACTCCAGCACCAATGGAGATGGGAGGACCACAAAGAGCTATGAATATAGTTATAAATAGCGATAAATCTATGTTTATATAGAAATATATTGTAAATATATGTTATATATAATATATTATCAATATATAAATATAGTATATTATATATAAATAAATATAGTATATATTATATATAAATCTATAGCTTCCAAGTGTATTTTAGTGGCCAAATTTAAACTCACCAAAATTATATGAACTACTCACTGTTGAACAAATTGAGACATTGCAAGACTTTAAAGACACTGAGAAATTTCTGTTTCCTTGTCCCCTTGCTTAAAAACTATACAAAAATGTCCTAGATTGAAGCTCACTAATGACTGATAATTCATAAGTATTAATTTAAATTGTTTCCTCAAATAACTTCTTGACCTTTAATGGCAATTTTCTTGCCCTTTTGCTCATCTGCACAGATGAATTTAAAGAGAACAAAATATGAGAGGCATAAAATAGATAGAAAAATATCCAATACAAGAGAAATATTGTATATAAATTATCCTCAACTGTATTGAGATATTTAAGTTACATGATCCATATTTTTTGTTAAACTATGATTTATACATGCATAGTAGACATAATGTTTCAGAAAATCAGTATTCTAGAATGGCTAATTTATGAGAAACGTATTTTTTTTTGGTTATTTCGGTCACATCTGGTGGCTCTCAAAGTTTACTCCTGGCTCTGTGCTCAGAAATCACTCCTGGCAGGCACAGGGGACCATATGGAATTCTTGGATTCAAACTATCATCTGTCCTGGATCGGTTGTGTACAAGGCAAACACCCTACCACTGTGCTATCTCTCTCCCTTATACACCTAAATGATGCTTAGGATATGCTAAACTTTTCACAAACTTTAATATATTGTCCCTTCACTAAAATGTTGTAAGGTTTTTATTTCTATATATTTATAAATCAGTAAATAAGTATAATAAAGGTATAAGGGGAAAAGCTTGATCTTCATATATTATTAAATGGGAATTATTAACATAAGTTTATTTAATATCTTTTTTAAATTTAATATCTTAACAGTAAATTACTTTAATCTACGTATCAATATCAAGACACAAAGTGAATAAAATTCTTGAATTGTGATATTAGGAAAATATTTTTATATCTTAATTTGTTTCAGAAACAGTCTAAGGATATGTAAAGAAATTTCTAAAATTTTAATAAAATTTAAAATTATGAGGTCAAATGATTAGAGAGTTTGATATGCATAACAACCCAGGTTTTATTTCCTAGAACATATGGTTCTTGAACAAGACTGTGGGCCCATGGATATATCTGTTTTGTTTGACCATAAATGTGTGCCTGAAGAACAAAATATAAAAGTATATATAAAAACATAAAATATATAAAACTATAACTTATATATTTAAAATAAAAGTATGGGAATATTATTAAAATGAACTTTGAAAACATCTTTTAAAAATACTTTTAGATTTTAATGCATCAACATTGAATAACAACATAAATGCATATGTTTGGAGTTTTCATTATTCTAAATTAATATCTGTATATATTAGAGCAAGTTTACTACTAGATGCTTATATCGTAATTATTTAAAATAAAATATATATTTGATATACATCATTATTTCAAAAATGATCAATGTATATGTATATTTTACAAATTAAAATGTGTGTTTGTAAAAAAATATTGGCCCAATTTTTCTGTCTTTTGAAACATAATACAGAAACAGGTATGTACCTGTCAAAAAAGATTTGTATTTTCAGTTTTAAAATATGGTCTTACTAGAGAATGAACGTGACTCCCAAAGTACAATGAACGTGACTCCCAAAGTACAATGTCCATGATAGACTCTCCAGGCCACCAGCACCACACCATCAATCCTCATCCAAAGTTATAGGCTTGCAATTTGTCCATCCTGCTGTCCCTTTTCTTGCCATCCCAAAACTGTGTGGAAGCTGTGAAATCATTACATTTTGTGCCTTCTATTTTCAGGAAGTAGTCTCTTCTTTCTGACAGTACAGTATACAGTCTCATAACTCATTTGATCAAACCAAGTAACAGTTTTCTTTTTAGCATACTCAAATAAGCATGGTTTGGAATATATCCTGAATTTTATATGAGTTAATAGTTAATCTTTGGTATAATCAATGTAATAGGACACAATGGTAAACCAAAAAATGCAAATAAAAATGGGGAAATCATGGAGGTCTATTTAAGTTGCAGATAGGGGTAGAAACATAGTCATATCTTCAAGTCCATTGAAATGCCTGAGCGTGTATGATGAGAACCTAATATCAATATTTAATGCTTTTATTTCTGGTTGTTGCTCACACTGAGCAGCCAACAGAGGTTACTCCTGACTCTGCACTCAGAAATCACTTCTGGCAGGCTTGGAGGACCATAAGGAATGCTGGGGATTGAATCCAGGTCAGCAGCTTACAAGGCAAATGCGCTACATGCTGTGTTTTAACACTGACCCTAGTTCTTAATGCTTTAGCAACAGAAGTAAAGGGGAATTAGCCAGCAAAATTAAGCAATCAGTAAATGAGCAGTTCATCCAACTCCAAGAACTTTTTCAGATAATGAGAAAATTCAGACAAATGAAATTGAAAGACCTAAAGAAAACATTATCTATCTGTAGCAGAACTTCATAAATGGAGAACTCTATAAATGAACATGAAGAAAAATTACAATCCAGAATAAAAAAGGAGTCAAAAAAGAAAAGAGAGACAAAGGATAGAATAAAATCTAAGGTACTTAATGAATATAGACCAAATAAATAATCTCTAAATTATAGGAGTACCTGAAGGGAGAAGAGAAAAAAAAGATGGGGGTAGAACAAGTGGTGGGAGAGATATTAGCAGAACCCCCTCCACCCTCTGGAAACAGACAGCTTCACAAATTTAAGAGGCAACAAGAGTTCCAATCAAAATAGACCCTAATAAAACACTAAGCTATATAGTAATTAAAATGTCAAAAAAAATGAGTTCTTAAGGCAGGAAAATAGAATAAAAACTTTAAATACAATAGAAAAAGCCTAAGAAACACATCAGATCCCCCATATAAAACTTTGCAGGGAATAAAAGAGTGGAATGACATATTGAAATTACCGAGTGAAAGAAATTTCCAGTGTAAAGCTCAGTACCCAGCAGAGCTCTCATTCATATGGGAGGTATGAGTGAAAACATTCTCAGACAAAAAAAGAACTTGTGGCAGTTGTGATATAAAAATAAAACTATTCTAAATGAACTGTTCAAAAGTCACATATATGAAACAAATAAATAATTATAATAACAACAATCCTATACAATATAGTGGCACACCAGCCTTTTCGCTCAATAGTTTCCTTGAATGTCAACAGACTAAATTCTTCCATAAAAAGGCACAGAGTAGAGGGTTCGGTCAGAATAGAAAACTCAAAAATTGGTTACTTATTAAAAACACACTTATAAACAAATTTCAGGAGAGTTTGATCCACTTATTTGGGAATGTCATGGATATTCTTAGAAGAATTGCATTAAATCTGTACAATTCTTTGGGGAATATTGCCATATTAATGATGTTAATCATCCCAATCCATGAAGAAGATATGTGTCTCCATTTACTTGAGTCTACTTTTATTTCTTGAAGCACTATTTTGCAGTTGTCTTTGTACACATCCTTCACCTCTTTAATAAAGTTGACTCCAAGGTATTTAAAATTCTGTGTTAGATTCTTATTCTTCAAAGGAGTGGAGCAAACACTCATTGAATTTATTTAGAACAATTAACTCCCAGGAATATCAAAAGCAACCCTTACAAAAGATAAAATGAGAGGCATCACTTTCTCCAACTTTAAATTCTATTACAAAGCTATAGTCATTAAAATACATGATATTGGAATAAAGACAGACCTTCAGGTGATTGGAATAGACTTGAGTATTCAGACAATATTTTCAAGACATAAAATCAATTAGTTTTTGAAAAAGTGAAAAGAAAGCAAAATGGAGCAAGGAAAGCCTCTTCAACAAGTGGTGGTGGGAAAACTTGCCCCAAAACCAAAAAAAATAAATAAATAAAAGGACATAATTAATTATCCAAGCCAAAGGCAACAACAATTGTACTCAAGAGATCCAAATTTTAACAATCTAAATTGAAAATGGGCCTGTTACATTGGCTGGCTAGGGGTTAATGGGGGTAGTATGAGATGCACTTAGGGAACATGGTGGAGGGAGGTCAACACTGGTGGTGGGATTGGCCTGATTCATTGTATGACTGAATAACTAACTATGAAGCAGTTTGTAAATCAGAATTGTTTAAAGAAATAAAATTTAAAAAATTATATTTGAAGGTCAAACTCGTGGAACATTCTAAAAACTAGTTCTCATTACTGACCAAATAAGTTAAGCTTTATTATTATTAGTTTCTGATGAAATTGGGCTCTTCACCAAAGTGACAGTACATTTCATTGAGACCGTTTGGGAAAACTGCCAACATAAAGTGCTTAGAATGATCATGTAAAGTATACTTAAGCCCCTCTCTAAGTTGATAATCATGATGATAGTGTACGAGTCTTCTTGGACAGTAAGTGGAAGGAGTAAAGCTTTACAATTGGATGAATTATAATCAAGGTTATGATGTTATCCCAGCAAAAGTGACAGTCAAGTGTTGCTGTCAGAAAGAGACTTTTCTGAATATAAATCTATAAAACCTTTGAATGTAAGCATCATCTTTACTTATATTATGCTCTAGCACTCTTTTCTACCTACCTCATACTTCCTAGCATTCAAGGTGTTATGACAAATTTTATCCAAGTTGTATAATAATGCTTGGTACTAAAGTACGCATGATGAGTAACTTAATGAACAACAAACAAAAATGGTTATTAATTATTAATTGTTATTGTAATGGTTACTATATCACAGGACTTTCTCCTTTCATTTCTTCCAATAAACTAGTTTTTCTACTTTTAAATGCTATAGCAGTGACATATTCAAGTTATCCTGGAATTTGACTAGCCTTGGTATTTTAGCAAAAATCGTTGCTTAATATAATGTCAAACTAAGCCCTGAGTTAACTTCATTAACCATGAAAAATAAATATATACTAGTAAAGGGTGTTCTACATTGCATGGCTGAAACACAATCATGAACAACTTTGTAAATGTAAAAATAAACCACTGTTACTGAAAGTCCTAATATGAATAATGTTAGTTATTCCTGAAAAACACTGACTGTATTTTCAAGTTCATTGTTAGTTTTTTGGGTAAATTCATGGGTTATTTAAAAGCACTATTGCCCCAGAAGGGAGCTTCACTTAGTTTATTTGCTTGCTTATTAATATCTTTTCTTAAGCACATGGTTACAAGCATATGGAACTTCACTTCTAACTGTAGTATATAGTGATGTGGAGGAATGCCCAGTTTTAGAAGGAAGTAATGAGGAAAAGCTCTCAGAGAATAGACACAGCTCAATGAATGGGCCATGGAAATCTCTGGGTGGAAAAACTGTGGGGGAAATAATCCAAGCAATTTCTTAGAGCAGTTAGAGCAAAAGAGGAACTCTTTAAAATCATGGACTAAAGGGAGGGGGATGGAATAGAGACAGTACCGGTTGCTTACTTTGTTGGAAAAAAAGAGTTAAATCAGGAGCACATGTTACAAAGCTTCCTTGACATTTCAATGGATGTGAGATGAGTCCACCTATATCTAAAGATGGTAATGTAAATCTTCTGCATTCTACTGGTCTGGATAGTTTATCAGGATAAAAATGAATCCTGTCTTTGTAGAAAAGTTGTAGCATGATGCAATTGGGCTGGAGGAGAAATCATTATTGTATGATCTTGCTAATGTAGTGTTAAGGGCAGAAGATAATTGATGAGGTTCATGTAACAAACCACAGCTTTATTCTCCTCTGTTTTGTTTATTTGATATTACAGAGGAAAATCTAGGCCCCCTGAGTCTCCTGCCCCCTCTGATGGAGTGGCAGAAGTCTCATTTGAGGTGCAGAATATCCAAAGCTGAAGAACCATGAGATGTATGCTTTAGACCAGAAAACATATTTTGAACTTTAGTCACGAAGGGACTTTTTCTTAAAAGTTCAAATTTTAGCTCTGCTATAGTTTAACATTTGTCTAATGCAGTTTCTTCCCTTAAATTGTTGGTTTATTTGGTTTTGTTTTGTTTTTGGGTCACACTGGTGATTCAGGGGTTATTTCTGGCTATGTGCTCAGTAATTGCTCATCACTCAGGAGACCTATAGGACTCAGGGGATCAAACCCAGGTCAGTCCTGGGTCAGTTGCATGCAAGGTAAACGACCTACCGCTGTGCTATCGCTTCTGCTGCTTCATGTTTCTTTTGGCCGTATCAATTGCACACTAATTATCATATGATTTGATATTGTGGCAAATAATTTTCTTTTCATAAGAATGATTAGTCATCTACAATTTTTTATTCTGGTCTTTGACTCTCCTTTGACTGGTCTCCAATTTTTTGTATTCATGGTTTATAGCTTGCCCACTTTTATTTTTATTTATCTATAAGGCCTTTTGTATAAATATTAATTTTATGGTAAGTGGTGTCTCATTTTCTACAAAGAGTTCAACCAGACCTTGATGCTTGTTTCAAAGCTTTTGTTTTTCATCTCCATGCTATATATTTTCTTGTTCCTTCTATATTTTTCAAACTTTTGGGCAATTTATTTATTTGTATTATGTACTTGAGCTAATTTATCATGTATTTGTATTCTTTCTCTGAATATGCTTTCTACGGTAATAATTACATGAGAGGTTTGAATCAATCTCAGCATTCCTATTGGTTGTTTATCACTTATTTTACTCTCCAGTGTATCTTCTATTGGTTAGATGATGTCCAAACATAGCAGCCTGATCTTGCATCTTTAGCAACTGTTTCCTCAGAAACTTGATCTGATTATCTTCAGCAGCTAGAACTTGCTTTTGAATTTTTGGGGAATAAAACAATCTTAATTCTGCTCATTAAGTTTTTTCACTTATTGCTTTCACCTATGTCCCCAATTTTAGTCCCACCCACCCCCTGTGATCCCCTGCCCGCCTCTATGGCAGATTCATAAGAAACATTTTTTTTCTCTCTTAGGATACTGTGGTTTGAATATTGTTACTTAGTAAATATGAGCTAATATGATGCATAACAGTTTACCTTCTTTCAACAATAATTTGTGGTCTAGAGTGACCATTTATAACCATCATTGCCACTGTGGTTTTCTTTTTGTCTTAACTGTACTCCCTGGTCTTTATAGCAAGTTTCCAACCATGAACTACTTACATCTAAGCTTTCTGTCTATAGTCTTTGGCTATTATTATCATGCTATATTTTTATTTAATATGTCCCCAGAATATGGGGCCAGAAGAGTAGTGGAGTGGTAGGGCGTTTGCCTTGCATGCGCTGACCCATAACCGACCTCAGTAAGTCCTGAGCATCACATGGTTTGGGCCCCCTTTTTCCCTAACACAAAAGTTGCTGTTTGATCTTCAGCTCTTTGTATGTCCAGTTGGTCCTTTGAGGCAGTACACAAAGTATAAAATTATATACTGTTGTTGTTTTGTATAGAGGGTTAGAAATGGAATAGAGTCTTTCCTATTATGATATCATAGTTATGTATAGCAAGAATAAAAAGACCCAGACTTCAATGACTAATCATATTCAAAGTCAGTAAAAATTATTATGAGTGTTAGGCTTCTTCATTTGTGCAGCAAATGAATAGATTTACAGTGAAGAAATATATAGATTGAGTTTAGTAAGAATGTAAAGTACAAATTTTGTTTTGTTTTGTTTTTGTCAACCTTCCTATTTTTTATTAGAGTTGCCACAATTTTGAATTGTACCAAAGTCTGTGGTGCCTTCGACCTGCCAGAGGCTGAACAGGCAAGACTCTGACAAGATATTTCTTTAAGCCTATTTTAATAAACAGGGAGGTTTGAGAGGCCAGGGTCTTTATGACAAACCCCTATGCCACAAGAGGGAAAGAGGTAGAGATAGGGAGAGAAAGTTGGGTTTGTGAACAAGGTAAGGTCAGATTTAGGCATAGGTACAAGGATCAGGTAAAAAAGGCAAAAGGATAAACCTTTCAGATAAATACAGCCAAAGCCTGTAGAAATCAGAGAGCAAGTTGTAGCCAGGGTAGAAACTGTTGGGCAATCCACAGCTCCATAAACTCCTCTTTCAAAAGCCACCTCACAAGTCCCACCCCAAACCTCAATCGAAGTGGAGTTTTCCAGTCAATTACAGTTGACTAAGGCTTTCTGAATGGGGTGAATCCCTTTTATGGCTGGTTACTGGGACGTTACAGGGGTATTACAATAATGTAGGGTAAGAGATATTTCAACATAAGCAATAGATAAGGAAATTGAATTGGTTTGCCATAACTAGAGCTCACGCATTTATTTAGGTTTTTATCTTAAAAAGTTGGAATTTAAAGCAAAATTAATTTCATTCCAGTCGTGCCTTAAGCTTAAAGCTTTCATATTAGCAATTTGGATTTAGACGCTCTAGTCTTCTACCCTGTGCCTGTTGACTTATTGATCTATAACCAGCTGGTGCTTGTTTGTGAAAAATTTGACTTGGGAGACTATGATTCAGGGATTATATGTTCCCTTTCATCCTCCAGGAAGTAAACCAAGGTTTGTTTATATGGTGCTAACATTTCATAAGCAACAAATGAAGACAAAGCTTAATGTGCAAGCATTGTTTATGGTTCTACTTTCTTCATGTTTGTATTGAGTAAAACAAGCCACAGAGCCAGCCTGAATTTAAAGTATGGATGTCAAACCATAATTTCAGAAAAGGAGCTATTGCTAGCATGGATACATAAAGAAATGAGTTTTACGATCTATTTTGCAACCTACCACAATAAGATAGAGTCATCTGATAAATAGGGTTTGGGAAATTTAATTTGATCTACTTCTTTTCTTGTAACTCTCTGCATAAGATAGAGAACTTTCTTTTTTCTTATAAAGGTCAATAGTTTTAATATTACATAAAGCTACTGAGAAGTTATATTAATTCTAGAAAAGTTTCTCCTCTGGCTAACTTCCTTATCAAAAATTAGAATATTTAAATTCACAGTTAGAGAAAATTATGCACAATAAATAAAAGTAAATGGAAGAGGGAAAGCAAATATCTTTACTATATCATTTAAAATTAATTAACATTTTTAGTGCACTTACAAGCAAAATTATATTATCTTGAAAAATTTCTTGAACTTATCAGGAAAGGAGCTTGCAGGAACATTGCAGAGGCAATTTGAAATAGAAAATGCAAGTTATTTTTCAGACAACTAGTGGGAAGGACTTAAATGTTAGAAACAAATAAAGCAATACACATAAAATATTCCATCAAACCCTGCACTTATTTTTTAGAAATGAGAGTCAATTGTCAATTGAAAATACATTTTTGCTTTTCTCTTGTCCCATTGGCCCCAGAACTTTGAAACAATAATTCAGTTTTATTTTTATTTATTTTATCAATTCCAAAATAATTGTCCTGTTTTCATATTAATTTACACATTGGAAACGGAATAAATAAATAAATATATATAAAGACCAAATTGGAAACTGAAATGTATCCAATATATTGATAAAGGCTAAAATTTCACAGATTGATTAAAATATGTATTAAAATACCTTTTAATATCACAATAATCCTCAAACTAGTGGAGTAGGAGGGGAGAAAACAAAAACATTTCATTCAAAATTGTACAATCATTTTAAACACCTTTTTTGATTAACAGATACATGTTACTCATTTTAAGAATGCTTAGCTTGGGGCCTGAGCTATATAGCACAGTGTTAGGTCTTTTGCCTTGCACACGACTGACCCTGGACAGATCTCGGTTCAATCCCCAGTGTCCCATATGATCCCCTAAGCCAGGAGCAATTTCTGAACGCATAGCCAGGATTAACTCCTGAGTGTCAATGGGCTTGGCCGAAACACCCCCCCCCAAAAAAAAAAAAGAATGCTAAGCTAAATTTAATCATCTGAATTAAAAATGTCTCAAAGGACTAAACTTTGGAAAATAGCAACTAGCATTGAAAATAAGAATTATTCTACCAATGAGAATTTTCTGCAGACATCATTTATTATTTCACTGGATTTTATTAGAATTAATTTAAATTTTTTAAACCAATCTTTCTTTAAACATAAACTTTTAAGAAATAAATAACAATGTCTTACTCAAATGGGAAATTTTGGTTGTCTATTACTTCCTGAAGAATAACTAAAATCCACGTAAAATATAGTTATTAATAATGGCTTTGCTTCTTTTATTTATTTAGTCTATGTCTTTAATAAACTATCTGGATTTATGCTATTACTATTAAGAATTGTCATGTGATCTAAATATAATGTGATATATAAATATAATATATATTATATATTATTATATATATTGTGATATATAAATATAATATGATCCCAAACCAAATAGAAAGTAATCTACACAATTTACAACTTGAAAATATTTTACTCAAAAAAATACAGAACAGGAAGCTAAAATTTCCAGAGATTTTCTTCTAAAATTAAAGATCATATTTAGTAGGCATTCTCACCAGCAGTGGATAAGAGTTCCTTTCTCACCACGTCCCCACCAACATTGCTTGTTTTCAGTCTTTGTGATGTGTGCCAATCTCTGTGGTGTGAGGTGGTACCTCATAGCTGTTTTGATTTGCATCTCCCTGATGATTAGTGATGTGGAGCATTTTTCATGTGCCTTTTGACCATTTGTATTTCTTCTTTATCAAAGTGTCTGTCCATTTCTTCTCCCCATTTTTTGATGGGACTAGATGTTTTTTTTCTTGTAGAGTTCTGTCAGTGCCCTATATATTTTGGATATTAGCCCCTTATCTGATGGGTATTGGGTGAATAATTTCTCCCAATCAGTGGATGGCTCTTGTATCCTGGGCACTATTTCCTTTGAGGTGCAGAAGCTTCTCAGCTTAATATATTCCCATCTGTTAATCTCTGCTTTCACTTGCTTGGACAGTGCAGTTTCCTCCTTGAAGATGCCTTTAGTCTCAATGTCATGGAGTGTTTTACCTACGTGTTGTTCTATATACCTTATGGTATCAGAACTGATATCGAGGTCTTTAATCCATTTGGATTTTACCTTCATACATGATGTTAGCTGGGGGTCTAAGTTCGCTTTTTTTGCAAGTGGCTAGCCAGTTGTGCCAACACCACTTGTTGAAGAGGCTTTCTTTGCTCTGTTTAGGATTTCTTGTTCCTTTATCAAAGATTAGGTGATTGTATATCCGGGGAGCATTCTCTGATTACTCAAGTCTATTCCACTAATGGAGTTTCCTCCAAAAACTGGAAATCGAGCTCCCATATGATCCAGCTATACCACTCCTAGGAATATACCCTAGGAACACAAAAATACAATACAAAGACCCCTTCCCTACACCTATATTTATTGCAACATTATTTACCATAGCAAGACTCTAGAAACAACCAAGATGCCCTTCAACAGATGAATGGCTAAAGAAACTGTGGTACATATATTCAATGGGATATTATGCAGCCGTCAGGAGAGATGATGTCATGAAATTTTCCTCTACATGGATGTACATGGAATCTATTATGCTGAGTGAAATAAGTCAGAGGGAGAAAGACACAGAGTAGTCCCACTCATATATGGGTTTTAAGAAAATGAAAGACATTCTTGCAATAATTTTCAGAGACAAAAGAGAGGAGGGCTGGAAGTTACAGCCCACTTCATGAACCTCACCACAAAGAGTGATGAGGTTAGTTAGAGAAATAACTACACTGCGAACTATCCTGACAATGAGAATGTATGAGGGAAATTGAAAGCCTGTCTAGAGTACAGGCGGGGGCAGGGTAGGGAGGAGGGATATTTGGGACATTGGTGGTGGGAATGTTGCACTGGTGATGGGGGGGGTGTCATCTTATATGACTGAAACCCAACCACAATCATGTTTGAAACCTAGGTGTTTAAATTAAAAAAATTAGTTTTAGCAAAAGCAAAAGAAAAAAGTCATATTTATTATAGTCAATATATCTCTGTAGGAAATACCCATATAACTGCAATGTCTGATGCAATACATCATTTTCTCAATCTTCTTGGACAAATCTTCCAGAATTTTGTTAATACATGTCTAAGTATGAGACTTAAAATATTGTTGTTACTGGATATTATATGATAAAAATATTTCCTCTTCTTTTTTCTTTTTGGGTTTTTGGGCCACACCCAGTGACACTCAGGGGTTACACCTGGCTATGCGCTCAGAAATCGCTCCTGGCTTGGGGGACCATATGGGACGCCTGGAATCTAACTGAGGTCTGTCCTGGGTTGGCCAAGTGCAAGGCAAAGCCCTACAGCTGTGCTATCACTCTGGCCTCATTCATCCTCCTTTTTTTAATATAATTTTTATTTTGATCATAGTGGCTTACATATTGTTGACAATAATATTTTAGGGACATGTTAACATAATATCAAGGGGTTTCCCATCACCGAATTATCTTCCCTACACCACTGTTCCCATCCTACCTCCCATATCCTCCTCCCTCACCCCCAGGGCTGCTAGAATATGTGGTCCTCTCTGAGCCTAGCTTACTGCTTAGTGGTCCTACACCTGTTTTGGTCTTGGTACCTCCCTTGTTTCCTTCTCTAACTGGGAGGCGGTACTAGATAGTTCCAGTTATGTGGTTTTCTTTGAAGAAAAGTGATAAACTGGTGTAAAAATCAAATACGCCAAAAAGAAGTGTCAAATAAAATATCCAGTGAGCACTCCAACAATAAAGATAAGCACCACATAAAAGCCATGGTCTTGAGATAAAAAACATGGCAGAGCACCTAAAGAAAAAGAAAAGAATAAAATAAATAAATAAATATAAATGGAGAAAACAACTTGAGTAACCATACCAAAATGAAGAATTCAACAGAACCTAGATAGATATAAAAAAAATTGTTTTGTGCATTTTTTTTTTCTTTTCCCTCCTGCACAAGCACAGTAAATATTGGGGTCATTCGAAAAGGAATTCCCTTGGCCTAAGAGATACAGGGTTTCTCCACCCCTGGAGTATATTGTCATGGGATTAACTATAGACTCCGTTCAGGTTCATTTACTCTCCCCTTGGTGCTTTCGTGGTGTTTGGAAGACTTCTGCTTCGTCCTGGGTGAAAAAATCAGATCTCTGTATCTAGAGATCTCAGTATCTGCACAGGTCAAAGGGTGGAACTTACGATGAAGCTTTTCTTTGTGGTTCTAGAAGTTCTGCTCCCTCAGTGTCATTTTAATCCGTTTTCTGTGTTTGGTGGTCTTGGTCTTTGCACTGATTTTAGGATAAGCCTATGATAGTGTCTTTCGTTTTGTTTCCAGAAGACCCATTCCGTTGCAATTGTCTCAGATGGACCTTTGGGACTGGAGATCATGGTTGTTGTGCCCTAGACTAGCGCTTTTTTTTATTGGTCACAGGATACATTCAGTCCGGTCATGGTTCTATCAGCCAGTCATCTGTAAATCGCGCTCTTGGCTTTTGGACTCACCAAAGGATGACAAGTCTTCTGATTTTGTCTTATCGTCAGCTGGAGGGGTAGGATATCCTGCTCTTAGGTCAAGTTGTTCCCATTTTCCTCGTTGTCAGGATATCGTATTAGAGCTGGCACTTGTTGGTGTCCGAGCACTATTGTCATCCTTTTTTTTATATTTGATTTATTGATTGATTAATTGATTGATTGTATTTAGCCCATACCTGGCTGTGCTCAGGAGTTACCCAAGGATCTTCACTAAGAAATCACCCCTGGAAGGCTGGAGGACTATATGTGATGCCAGGGAGAAAACCCGGTTCCTCAGCCACATGCAAGGTAAATGCTCTACTGCTTTGCTATCTCTCCTGTCCCATAGCTTTCTTTTGCAATTTTTATGAGGATTATTTTTAGTTGTGAAATTTGTCAGGTAGAATGACACAATATTTATGAAATAAAAATTTTAGTCAAAACTTTTAGAATGTTTGGTGTCTGATCATAAGCACAGTGGGTAGGGCCTTAGTTTTGCACAAGGTCTGCCTGAGTTTGATTCCTGGCATCACATATGGTCCCCTGAACCTGCCAGAATTAATTTCTGAGAGTGCATATTCAGGAGTGATCCCAGAGTGCTGACAGCTGTAGTCCCCAAACCAAAACCAAACTAAACCAAGACCAAACGAAAACCAAACCCACAAAACTTTTCATGGCCCTGATTCATTGTCACGATGTGCCGTAAATATTACTGTGAAAGATTTCTTATTTACTTTTGGTCAAAATAAAAATTATTTTAAAAAAATGTGTATGTTGTACCTCTTTCCTAGTCTCCCTGACCTACAATAGTATTTCTTTGTACAGAAAAATATTCTCACCAGATCTTTATGTTTCACATTGATAAAATTGGTCATCAAATCTTACTTTACAAAATGACTGTATGTTCTTTTAGTCTGTTGTATATTAATATTATAGTTGGGCATTTAATAAATAAGGTATAATTATTAATTTTAATCATTCATATAAATTAATAATTACATTAATTTACAGAAAATATAATATGAAAATATTCATGAATTAAGTTGTAATTTAAAACTCATATATTTACCCTTTTAGCAAATATATATGTTCTTATTTTTTAAAGAAAATATTGTTTTCAATTTGTATTCCTGTACACTGACAGAGTTTTGTATTCATTTAGCATTCTTTTAAAGTATTACATCTTAATGTGATGTCCTTCAAGAGACTAGAGTGTTCAGAATATCTTTGTTGACATTCTTTAGAAATATAAAGTGAGATGAAAATCATTAATAATATTGGAAAAACAACAGCTGTTGCTGTTTACATACACTTTCAACACCAAGATTAGAAAAATCCATGAGTTGTTAGAAAAACTCAGTTCCAATTCAATTAATGTTCACTAGCACTGCAAATTACTTTTACTATATGAGCAAAAAATTGAGAGTACTATTTTTCTGATAAAATTTGGTGCAAAAGCATGAAATATACTCTACATTCTATACAACGGTTATATTTTATCTAAAAGTGTGCTTCTAAACAATTGTGCATTCCCTGTCACAACAAAAAAAGCATGGGAGTTGAAAAACTCAGTCTTAAAATTACATTAATAGACAAAATCATTAATCATACAAAGTTTAATTTAGTTTATTTTGTGAGGCTAACTTGACATGGGTCATTCCTTGTTTATGACTTTAAATTAAAAGCTTAAATTATATTCTATGGTACTATTATAATTGATGGTCAATTCTCACCATTTAAGAAATGTCTAATTCTATTACAAATGTTTTATTGTTATAGCAAAGTATAAAAATAGTCATTGCATTCTCACAACATAAAAGTTCTGCGTATTGTATTTTTTAATTTCATTCCAAGTTTTGGTTTGAGTGCTAGTATTTTACATTTTTTTCTGTTTTTCTTTGTTTATTTCAGTTTTTGTTGTGCACAGTACAATTGTACTACTTACTATTTCAATAATTTATTATTTTCCTTTCTGTTTTTATATTTCTAAGATCCATAACAAACATTATGAGTAGAGGATTATTTGTGTTTATGATTCTTTTTATTTTGTTTATATATTTGGTTAAATTTTTTGGCCACATCCCACATCACTTGCTCCTTGCTATGTGCTCAGAAATCTATCCTAGCATGCACAGGGGACCATATGGGATGCTGGGATTCGAACCACTGTCTGTTGTGGATCGGCTGCATGCAAGGGAAATGCCCTACTTCTGCGCTATCTCTCCAGGCCCTGGGTTTATAATTCTTTTAAAATATTACAGTAAAATTGTTATCAAATTTACAAACCTTTTAGGCAATTCAGTAATATGTTGCTGGGATTTTGTTTCACAGCAAACAAAATGAACCTCATTCTACCTATTGAAATGTGGTACTGGGTCTATAATTACAAAAAGATCTAGTAAAATAAGATGACATTTTATTTAATGTTTATTAATCAATTTTATTAATTAATTAAAATTTATTAATTTAATTTTTATTTTTAATTTCTTCCTCAAATATACGACCCTCGAATTTGTCATATACTTGGCAAAGATAGCATTTAAAATGTTTTCTTCATTTTATTTTCACTGCATATGAGTAAATCTTATATTATCCATAAATATATATTTAATATATAATTATTATTTAGGAATAGTTTTGAGCACATGTCTACAAAATGTTAACATTTGGTTTTAAAAATGGTGTATATCAAAAATTTCTAATTTACCAGTACTGATGGGAAAGGTGTAAAAAATGCACCCTCAAGCACTTTTGGTGGGGGCGTTATCTTGCTCAGAATCTATAGAAAAGATTGTGAAGATTACTTCCAAAAGAGAAAATAACAGAGCTCCTGTTATCCCTATAATTTCTTATTTCTGACTTTCTCTTCCCTTTTCTTCCGAAGTGTACAAAAGAACTTCAATACTTGCAAGTAAGTCTATAACTACTTTCCCATAATTTATTTTTTCAATGTATTGCTTGTTTATTACAAATTTACTACTTATGTCTTCCTTAACAATGTCATTTTTATTTTTTTTCTTTTATGCTCTATGATTTTTGATTAAATTATATCTGATGATACTTGAATACATGTCATATATTTTCATTGCAATCGTCTAATTTTGCTTACCTCTTACTTTCTCTGATTTTAAACACAAAATATTTTAACAGCCATGTTATGTTTTTCCCTTTGATTCTTAGACTATGTGGAAATCTCAGCTTTCATTAAGGGAGACACTGATCCCAACATTAATTAGTACACTAATTTCTAATTCCATTGACTATAGCTTTCTCTTGGTGCTGATATGTTGTTGAACAACGATACAATTCATAACAACTATTCTCGATATATCACAAACTAGATATCATGCATTTATTTTAGTGATTTTCACTCATAGTTATTTAGTTAATTCTACATTAACTGAAATATTTACAAAAACATTGGTTTCCTATGTTTTTTTGGGGGGAGGTGGATTTGGCCACACACGGTAACGCTCAGGGGTTATTCTGGCTATGCGCTCCTGGCTCAGGGGACCATATGGGACACTGGGGGATCGAACCACGGTCTGTCCTAGGCTAGCGCTGGCAAGGCAGACACCTTTCAGGGGTCCTCAAACATTTTAAACAGGGGGCCAGTTCACTGTCCCTCAGACCATTGGAGAGTCTGACTATAGTAAAAACAAAACTTATGAACGAATTCTTATGCATACTGCATATATCTTATTTTGCAATGAAGAAACAAAACATACAAATATAATATGTGGCCCGCGGGCCATAGTTTGAGGACCACTGTAGCGCCACCGCGCCGGCCCCTGGTTTTCTATGTTTAAAATTTTTTTTAGCTGTTGTAATTTACAATACCCCAAAAATATTTTTAATGATAGTTATATTCATCTCACTATAATTTTCCAACATCACCGCCCTCATCCAAGTTTATAACTCTTTCCATAATTTTCTCAGGGGTCTTCCTTTAAACATCCTTCTTCCCAGACCATTAAATATTACTTTATTCCAGTTAACAGGTTCTGTAGCTATCTGACATTCTTTTACTATGTTTTCTTTTAAATAACTTGCATATAAGAGAGATCATTCTATCTCTGTCTCTCTGCTTCTGGCAGTCTCCAATCAGCAAAATACTCTGCAGCTGCATCCAAATGCTGAAAATTTAAATGATTTTGTCTTTTCTTAGAGCTTAGAGTATTCTATTGTGTACATATACATGTATATATGTAATAGTTTATGTATCTGATCATTGGACATTTGGATTGTTTTCTGTTGTGTATATATATACATACATATACATATATCAATGAAAATAGGAGCACACAGATATATAATGAATAGGGATTTTGGAACTTTGGGATAGATTCCCAAAATTGGAGTTGTTGAATCATATGGAAGCTCAATTCTTAGTTATTTGAGGTGTGTTCACATTGTTTTCCAAAATATTTGAACCAGCCACCATTCCCATCAAAAGTAGATGAGAGTCCCTTTACCCCCACATTCATGCCAATGCTGGTTGTTTCATTTTCGTGTTCTAGTATAACTGGTATTAATGATATTTTCTTTTTTTTTTTTTTGGGCCACACCCGGCGGTGCTCAGGGGTTACTCCTGGCTGTCTGCTCAGAAATAGCTCCTGGCAGGCACGGGGGACCATATGGGACACCCAGATTCGAACCAACCACCTTAGGTCCTGGATCGGCTGCTTGCAAGGCAAACACCGCTGTTTGCCTATGTATGCAGCCAATACATATGTCTCTTCGGGCCCGAATGATATCTTCTTGTAGTTTTTTTTTTTTTTTAAATTTTGAATTTTGCTGTTGATAAGTAAAGTGGAACATTTATCATGTATCTATTGACCCTCTGTTTCTCTTGAGAAAATATTTAGTCATCTCTTCTCCACAATTTTATATGATATATTTTCCTTTAAAGTTTTGTCAGGTAAATAATAGGAAATATTTTTATTATTCATCATTTTTTTTGTTGTATTAGTTTTTTAATTTGATGCAGCTAGTTTCTTCTCCGATACTTCCATCTGTTTGGTCAATACCATAGAATCACTAAAGATGTTTCTATAACTAGTATCAATAAGATCTCTGTCTATATTTTATTCCAAATAATTTATTTTTCAAGTCTGATATTAAGGACTTGAATGCATTTTTATTGGCTGTTTTGGGGTTTCAACAGGTAATGCTCAGGACTTTCTCCTGGCTTTATGCTAAAGGATTACTCCTAATGGTGCTCAGAATGGTTCTCATATGTCTTGTTAGGGATCTAAACCATATTGGCTGCATACATAGTAAGTGTACAGTGTATTAACTCTGCAGCCTCCTTAATCCATTTTGAATTGATATCTTTTTATGATGTAAAATAGGTGTATGAGTTTATTGTTTTACTATAACCAATCATTTTTTCACCAGCATTTTTGAAACAAATTTCCTTGGTTGGTATCATTCTCTTAGGTCCTACTTATTATCTTCATATACCTCTGGAACTGCTGTGTACTTTCAATTCTATTTTATTTGTCTGAATATCTCCCCTTATTATTGTACTCCACTGCTTTATTACTAAAGCTTTATAATTGAACTTGAAGTTGGGGAAAACCTAAATTTTCTACAATTTCTTTGTCTATAGACTAGTTTTTAGTACGCCATATAATTTTTTATAGTTTTGTCTACGTCTTTAAAAATTGTTATGAGTATTTTACATAGAAACTGCATTAAATCTATATAACTTTAGTTAGAATTGTTTTTCTTTTGTCTTATTAGTTTCTCCATTTTATTAATACAAGGTGAATTTCTAGTTCCTTGTGCAGTGTTAGAATTTTTAATGTAAATCTTTCTTGTATTTGGTAAGTTGATTCCCAAAAAAAGCAATTTTGAATGGACTCTTAAAATTTTCTATCTATTGTACTTGTGTATGTAGAAATTATGTGGATTTCAAATTACATTAATCAAAAATGCTATATTTAACCTGTCACATTATTACAGAACATATTGACAAGATGATGTGTTATTGTACTTAGAAACCCTATATAATCTTTAAAATGGCTCAAAATCATAGCAGCTCTTCAAATCCATAAATTCTTCAAGTCTATTAACTTTGCTATATTTCTTGTAATTCGACAAAATGTTTTTTATTTTGCTTATTATCTAGATTAAAAAGACCATTGTTCTAATCACATTATTAAAATTACATTATTAAAATCACATTAATTTAGCATTAATTTAACATTATCCCAAAGCGTCTCTTCTGCTGTATTCTCTTTTTATCAAAGTATCTGCTGAGCAAGATATATTTTATCCAGTTTAGCAGACTCTATAATTTTATTTTCCTTTTATATGAAAATCCTAAGTAAGATAGGTCAAACACTTCACAGAGAAATGAGATTAATTTTCAGTTTACTACACAAAACCACATGTTCACTATACCTGTCCCGGTCTACTTAAGATCTGATGAAAATAATGTAATTTCCATGGCTTTTACTTTCTTTAACAATATTTTGTACTTTATTCCCTTATAGCCTTTCAAGCAGTCTAAATGATCTATTTTTCTTTCTGTATTCTATTATATATACATATACCCCATTAGCTATTGCTGAATTTCATTTATATAAAATGTCAAAAAATAATTTTATAAAATTTAGCTGTATTTACTAGGTGCTTTTTTTGCATCTTTGCTAGGTTGTCAAGCTATTTTTTTAATGTTACTTAACATTGAAAAGAGAAAGGTCTTTCATGAAAATTTATGTAATATTTTTATTCTATCATTTACTTTATCACTGAAAATATTTTCAGTATTGCATAACTACTGCATTTAAACTATTTTGTTTGTTTTTGATCCACACCTGGGAGTGCTCAGGACTTAGTCCTGACTTTGAATTTTAAAAGTCACTCCTTGGAGCCAGAACAATAGCACAGCAGGTAGGGTGTTTGCCTTGCATGTAGCTCACCTGGATTCGATTGCCAGCATTTCCTATGGTACCTCAAGCATACCAGAAGAGATTTCTGAGTGCAGAGCCAGGAATAATCCCTCCCTGAGTGCCACTGGATGTGTCCGCATAATAACAAACAGAAATTGAAAGTACTCCTTATGAGGTTCAAGTTAAAACGGAATATTAGGGGTCAAACATGCTCAAGCCACAGCATATTAAATTATTTTAAATTGTCTTGCTGGAGAATTTCTATAGTGATTAAGACTTGCATCAAATCAACCCTGGCTCATTCTGTGACAGAACCAGTTCTTAGCACACTAGGTGTGTTCTACACACTATTCCCCAATTCATTTTCTTGATGTTCTTGAAATAATCCTGCAAAAATTTAGCTTAACAGTTCCTTTGTTCATTATCAGTTTTTTTTTTAACATTGTTGTCCTATAATTTTTGGGAAATTATTTTCTCAATCTTTGGTGCACTTTTCTTTTCTATGTATAATTTTTCTTAAAAATATTTGATCATATATGTGTCATGGCTATGAATTTAATTTGTGTTTAATCCCTATTAATTATTTTATTATAGTTTAGTAACATGATTATATTATTATTTAAATTTTTGATATTGATGTAAAAGATTACTGCAACTCACCACCACAAAATTGACCAGGATGTTTGACATGTTCCTATGTCGTGTTTATACTGATATTCATCTTCTAGGTATTCAGTTATGTAATCTAAAACCAATGGATCCTTCTTTGATCAATACTATTATTATAGTTTTTCTCTATATTTTAAGTTGTGTGTATGTCCTTTTCTATCTTACTTATTTCACATAGTGTAATACTCCTCAATTTTATCCACGGTGTAACATTTCTCTGATGTTGCATAATTACATCTTTACTTACAACTGAAATATATTCCATATTTTATATTTCATATTTGGCATATATATTATAGCTACTTTATAATCAGTGGAAAATTTGTATATATATGACTAACATCCTAAACATTGCATTCAACATGTATATTCATGAATATTTTCAAATTAATGTTTTGTGTTTGGCATGGATGCCAATAAGTGGAATCAATAGGTTATATGGAAATAAAATAGTTTTGTTATATTTTTAGGAATCTCTGAATCTTTTAACTAAGAGAAATAGAAGAAAACATTACCATCAAAATCAATATAAATATGAAGTAAATTACTTTATCATATCTCTGTCAATTGTTTCTAATTGCTTTTATATAGGTCCTTTTCATATGTGTGGGATGATATCTCATTGTTGTTTTATTTGCATTCACCTTCTAATACATAAATTTTTCAACACTACTACTACTACTCATATGTATGTCTTCTTTAGGGAAGTTTCTGCTATTCTATACTGATTTATTTTATAAAATTTTATGTTTATGGAGTCTAAGTTGGGTCCATAAGACACATGGTCAGGGTGGGAGGCATCCCTGTATTAAAAAAATGTATGGGTTCTTATATCTAGTAGATAAGAACTTATTTCTGTACGTAAAATTTCTTCTTTTTCAGTATGCTTTTGCAAAAAAAGAATAGTGCCATGATGTATTGCTGGTGCATTTTGGGGTAAGAATATCAGGCTACACAATCACTGTGCCCTGGTTTTGATCTGAGCTTTTATCCCAGGCAAGACTTTTTCTTGTCGGTTTTTATACCAAGAAGAATAAAAAAAGATACAGTCAAAGAGAAAAATAAACATATATATAATAGAATAAATATATCAAACTAAATTAAAAAAAGTAATTGAAGAAAAATAAAGTGATGTAAGAGGCTACCTTATATTTGGGAATTAACAGACTCAGATGTATTATTATAGAAGTGTTAAACATATAAAGGAAAGATAGGCTTCCCCATTGTCTTTTGAAATATTCTTGTGTGTAGGGAGGGTGAAATCCAGGGCACGTTTTCATCACACACCCTGGTCTTGTTGAGTTTGACAAATGATTTGCAGCAGAGAGGGATCAGGCAGACTTCTTGAAGTGCTGGAGCCTCTGGGGATGAATCTGATATTATGTAACAGTCCACATTTGGGGGGCCGTATGAGAAAAAGGGCCACACAGAATGAGTTAGCAGGAATGTTGGTTGTAGTTTCTTGCTGGGGCACGAGACGTGGGACTGAGAGGGTGTCCTTTCACTTTGGGAGCTGGGTGATGGCTTTTTGGGGCAGAAGGTTGGTCTAGGTACCTAGTGAGTTAAAAACTGAGGGTAAAGAGAGTTAAATCAGGAGGAATATCTGATCATGATTGAAGGTGAAAGGATAGACTCCATGAGGTCAGATAATGACCGTTAAATCCCGAGCCCTAGAGACCATACAGACACAGCCTAGAACAGACACAGTTCCCAGCAACAGTACCAGGAACCAAACTACCCCTGGAAAGTTCCTAATACTGCTCTAGTACCAACTTGTGCCAGTTTTATGCTGACAACGAGGAAACGACAATAACTTGGTCTAAGAGCAGGTTGTCCTATCTAATCACCTAAAGGTACGATGAAATCAGAAGACGAGGCATTCTGTGCAAAAACCAAGATCATCAACTACAGAAGACAACCATGACTGGGCCAAAGAGAAAGATCCTAGCCTAGGCTTTAGCCTAGGATTTGTACAAAAACCTAGATCTCTAATTTCAGAGGTCTGACTTTGACAACTGCGACAGAGCATATCTTCTGAAAACATAATGACAGACTATTCTAGACTCGTCCTAGGATCTGTGCAAAAACCAAGACCACAATTACAGAAGACTGATTACAACAACAGTGATGGAACAGAACTGCTAGAACCCTAAAGAAAGACTCTATCTAGGCTTTATTCTAACACTTGTGCAAATACCAAGATCTCTAGTTAAAGGCCTGATTCAATCATCTGCAACTGAAAGAAAAGTTTTTTGGCACCATAAAAAGTCCTTTGGGTAAGAATAGGAGTGAGTATGAAGCCTGTAGTTATCCCCATGAAAGAATCTTTCAAGAGTGGAGAAACCCTGTATCTTTTAGGCCAAGGGAATTCCCTTTTTAATTTTCCCTATACTTACTGTGCCTACGCAAAAACAAAAACAAAAACAAAAATAAAAACAAATAAATTTGCCACAGCAGCCCTCCTTCCTTTTATCTTGTTTTATTTTTCTTTGCTTTTTTCTTTTGTTCTCGTTGATATTTTTGGTTATTTTATTGTTGCTGTGGTGCTTTTTTGTAATTGCTGGTTTTGGTCTTTTGTTTGATTTTTGTTTCTTTTTTTGTTTTGTTTTGTTTATTTTGTTTTTGTTGTAGGTTAATTTTTGTATTTTTGTTATGTTTTTTTTCTTTTAAATTGTTATTTATAACCTCCCAGTGGTCCTCAAACTATGGCCCGTGGGCCACATATTGTATTTGTATCTGTTTTGTTTCTTCATTGCAAAATAAGATATATGCAGTGTGCATAAGAATTCCTTCATAAGTCTTGTTTTACTATAGTCAGACCCTCCAATGGTCTGAGGGACAGTGAACTGGCCCCCTGTTTAAAAAGTTTGAGGACCCCTGCTAGACAGACTCCCCCCGTTTTTTGTTTGTTTGCTTGTTGTTTTTTCTTTTATTCTTTTCTTTTTTTTCTTTTTTCTTTGAAATAGAACTATATAATTTGAATCATCTTGTTTTTCCTCATAAATTTAGGGGGAAAAATGGATGGTACCAGAACCAAACAGTTGTATGAACATTGAGTAGAAATAAAAAGAATCAGACTTAAACACCAAACCCAAAGTCAACAACAGAATTGATACCCAATCTTCAACAAGCTATAAACATAGGGGACCAGTCCTGGGTGCAAAAGTGGGGATGTTGGGAACTGGGGTAGAAGGAGGACAATACTGGTAGTGGAAATACCCCTGATTCAATGCCACTATATATCTCAAATATTACAGTGAAAGATTTGTAATTCATGTTGGTCACAATAAAATTATTTATTAAAAAGTTTATGTTTATGTATGTTAATTTTTGTGAATATTTTATATATCATGATAGACTTTTATGCAAGGCTTGTTTGTTTGTTTATTTATTAATTTTTAGGTTTAGGGTCACACCTGGCGGTGCTGATGAGTTACTCTTAGCACTGTGCTCAGAAATCACTCCTGGCAGGAGTGGGGACCATATGGAATATAGGGAATCCAACCAAGGTCCATCCCAGTTGGGCTGCATACAGGGCAAATGCCCTACCGCTGTGCTATCACTTCATTCCCTAAAAAAAAATTTTTAAACAACACACAAATACAGCAAAATATAGACTACTGTTTCTCCACTAATTAGGCAACAGTCTAATATTATTGAGCAAGGATACAAGAACCACTTACCTGAACATACCAATACTGTTCTTGGACATCAGAAATGCTCAAGTGACCTTTAGGTGCTGGGATTAAAATAAGTTTGGCTACATCCAAGAAATGCAACTTTATGCTTGTTTTGTTTCTTGGTGCCAAGAATAGTATTACTAAAGGCAAGTTCTGGTATTTGAATCTGCACTCAATAAAGAAAGTGGATTAAAATCTATATAGAATCTATATAAATCTATATAAAATTGTATGCTCTAGTAATCTCTTGTCTGTTGTTATTTAGACATTTTTTTTGCTTCTTTCTTTTTTTTGCTTGAGGCCACCCCTAGGGATGCTCAAAGGTTACTCCTGGCTTTTCATTCAAGAATCTGGAATCCTGGCTTGCTTGGAGAACCAAAGGGGATGTCAGGGAATGCAAAACATATGCAGCCATATGCAAAACAAGTGCCCTAATGCTGCATTATCTCTGCAGTACTTTCTTTGTTATGACAAATAAGATTGTTTGTTTGTTTTGGGTAACAACAAACCTGGTGCTCATGGGTTACTCATGGCTCTGCTCTCAGAAATCATTCTTGGCAGGCTCATGAACCATATGGGATGCAGGGAATCAAACCAACATTTGTCCTGAGTTGGCCACGTGCAAGGCAAATGCCCTACCGCCCCTAAGTAAGACAATTTTTTAACAGTTATTCCATACTGTTATAACCTTTTTGCTATATATATATATATATAAAATGCTTTTTTGCCTTATTTTTTAATTACTGTAGACACTGTGGTTACAAGGTTTTTCATAATACAGTTGTTCTTTTTTTTCACAATTGCAAAGTTGTTCATGATTTTCAGTCAATATAAACCAGTGAATAAAACGGTCTCTCTAATTGCCTACCTTCTAATTCATACCCACACCCTTAACTAAGAATTAATTTCTGTTGCTACTCAGACACCATTTAATACATCTTTGGTACAATCTTTCTGCCACATGCCCTTATCTTCTCATGACTTCTCAAATTTCTAATAGCACTCCTAAATTCAGTCATAGTTGATGACTTAGTTTTTAATTTTCTGATAAAAAAGGGAGTTATAAGAAAAATAACTCCAGCACAAAGAAGAAATTCTGACATGTTTTATGCCTTTATACATGTTATATAAATGCCCTTGGTTCTTACCTAAGGCCAAGATATTTTGCAATAGATTTCATTTACTACATCAATTTAAGTATGCTTAAAAGAACCTTCTCTTTCCCAGTATCTTTGTTTATTTAGTTTGCACTGGTATATTGATTTAAAAATTCTGTGAAAATATATATGTATATATATTCAACTTATATACAAAATTCAATCACTGTTTACTAGTACCTTGGCCATCAGCCTTGCTTTAAGTTTCCAGAGTATCTAACTGGGAACAAAAGAAAAACTCTCCCTTAACTCATATATCTAATACATCTTATACATCTATTTTCAAAATAATATTCAAAAAAATTCTTTAACAGTGTTTAAACATGTTAAAATCTTTCAGCAAAATTCTCTAATAATTTTCTAAGTAACTTAAAATGATTAGATTTTCTGAAAAGCTAATAAATTCCAACAAAGCTTGTTGACTTTTTAACACTAAATTTATATTTTGTTATTTAGACTAGCCTCATATTTATTCCACAGTTATTCTCTCTATTTTATGTGAAACATGACACAAATGCTTCACCCTCAAGAACATTTTATCTATCTATCTATCTATCTATCTATCTACCTATCTATCTATCTATCTATCTATCTATCTATCTATCTATCTATCTATCTATAATACCCTTACTTTTGATTTTGGTCAAGTCTTTTTCAATATTCTGTATTTTCATGGAAACTCTGTTGCATACTTGCACAAAATTGAAATTTTTGTTCCCTGTTGTTCAGTGTCATCTCTCCTATTACTTTTTAGAACAATGAGTATTATCTAGTATAACATAAATATTTCATTACTTTCCTTAGCTAGAATATAAAATCTAGGATATCAGATATTTTATTTATTTGCTTGATTTTGTTTTCCTTGTCTTTTTAATAGTGTTTAGTATGTAAGAAGTGCTTCATAAAAGTATGCTAGATTGGCTTGGAAAGATCGGAATGTAGACAGGGCTCTTGCATTTGCATGCATCTGACCAGGGTTTGATCCATGAATCGGATAGTTTGATATTGGACAACACTTGGAGTAATCCTTGATGATAAAATCAATAGTAAATTATGAGCACCACTAGAAGTTGTGCCTAAACAATAAAGCAAAACAAAAAAGTATGATATGAGTACCTGACATTTGTATTTTATAAAAGAACTTCTTGGAAAATTAAGCTTGTAAAATTTAGACAAGGTAAATTCAGTCTTTTGGAGATCAAAAGTTTTAAATTATCTTGAGATAGAACAGCATTTTTAATTTGTGTTATTTAAAATCTTGTGGGATTGTTATCTATTCAATTCATGAAAAGCTACATAGGGATTCTTCAAAAGTCTGAGTAGGTCAAACATATCCCCAGTGACCCTCATATTTGCTATCTTCTCACAAGAAGAAAACAAATGCAGCCATTTTAAAACAGTTATGCACATCTATACTTATTACAGAACTTAGTACAATAGCAGTAGGGATGCATCCTTGTTACTTAATGACTGGAGAGGGAAAAATAAAGGGATAGAAAGGTAAATATTATAATGACATCATAAGTCATAGTTTCCCATCAATAAGCATTGAGGAGTTGTAATAACTCATAACTAAGATTTGAGGAATGTAGGCACCTAGATCTTATAATTACTGAGTGTCCAGTAGAAGTAGATACAAATGGAAAAACTCCAAGACACATTAAATCAGAAGTACAAAAGTTAAAGATAGACAGAAAATTAAAAGCAGCAATATCTAAGGAGTAATTACAGACAATTAACTTCCAGAAGAATCACAGCAAGAAGTCCTTGTATATTGTGATCAAAGTGACATTAGAGCTCAAAGGGCACTTTTTAGAATCTGACCAACATGGATTAAATATCCAGCATCCTAAATGGTCCCTTGTGCCCCAGTATGAGTAATTTCTGAATATAGAGACGACAGGAATAAATCTTGAACATCAGTAGATGTAACTCTAAAATAAACTATAAATAAAACATATTCTAAATTATTGTATAATATACAATGGATACGATGAAGCTTAAATATACAATTTGCCATGTTATAGCTGGATCACAAGATATGCTAAATGGAGTCAGTCACAGGAAAAGAATTACATAAGGAATAATTTCTCTCAATTATGGGACTTAAAGATAGCAAAATATGTCCAAAGACAATAGGAGAACTGATCAACCTAACAATTTTTGTGTGTGTTTGTTTGCAAGTGTGTGGGGCATGGTGGTAAAGAGCAGGGCATTTGGATCCTTGGGGGAGAGAGATGAGCATACTGGCAGTGGGTGTACTAGTTGGAACTAGACACTAAAAATATTGTAAATAACTAGAAGCTCAATTACAACATGCCAGACAATAAAATAATCACAAATGATATATTAAATGAGACTGTAAGCCATAAATGGTGAAATACAATATGGTAAAATACAGTAAAAATAAATCATATTAATACTTCAACAATAATAATAATTTGTTCAGATAGATTATTAGTCAGATATAAAGGAATATTAAGGCAACAGCAATAATTCACATACTTGAAATTAGTTTTCTATGAACCATTAAAAGAGCTTCTTCAAAATATAAGACTGTGAGCCAGAGAGACAGCACAGCAGTAGGTTTGCCTTGCACGCAGGCAATTGAGGAAGGACAGTGGTTTGAATCCCAGAAACCTATATGGTCCCCCAAACCTGCCAGGAGCGATTTCTGAGCTCAGAGCCAAGAATAACTCCCGAGCGCCGCCAGGTGTGACCCCCCCCAAAAAAAAAAAAAGAATGGAGAGTTTATTTATAGAATTGAACTTAGCTGGCAAGGATAAGTAGAAGGGTGGCGTCTATAGGACGGTGGGCATCTTTGGGACATCTTTGGGAAGTGAACACTCTGACGGTGGGTGAGGTGTTTAGATGCTGCATGGAATTATCATTAATAATGTTGAAAGTACAGTATCATAATAAAAAAAGAAATAAAAATTAAAATAAATAGAGCTACATTGGAAATTAGTTTTTAATCAGGACATGACATTTGGTTCTGATCCATAATTTCTAAACAAGTCAAGAATAAAAATCTTTTGGGGGGGGGGTTCCACCCGTCAGCACTCAGGGGTTCCTCCTGGCTCTACGCTCAGAAATCTCTCCTGACATGTTCGGGGGACTATATGGGATGCCGGGATTCGAACCACCGTTTTTCTGTATGCAAGGCAAATGCTCCACCTCCACGCCATCTCTCCAGCCCCATAAAATTCTTCTAGTCTCTCGGGGCCGGGAAGGTGGCGCTAGAGGTAAGGTGTCTGCCTTACAAGCGCTAGCCAAGGAACGGACCGCGGTTCGATCCCCTGGCGTCCCATATGGTCCCCCCAAGCCAGGGGCGATTTCTGAGCACATAGCCAGGAGTAACCCCTGAGCGCCAAACGGGTGTGGCCCAAAAACAAAAACAAAAAAAAACAAAACAAACAAACAAAAAAATTCTTCTAGTCTCTCACAATGAACTGCTTTATTTGCTGTCTTCAGTAGCAAATGAGACATGGAAATATTATACTTAGTTTTTGTCTGAAAATATGTTCTCCCAGGCTAGACTAAGACATACTGGTAGTAAAGGTGGTATTACTTTAGCTACAGCTGTATTTGTTTTGAGATAATTAGTTTTCCATCTGGCATTTGAGGGAATGTATTGCATTAGCTTTAGGGAGAAAACAGAGAAACTATCACAGTTGTGTAACCAAGCAAATTCTTCTAGTGTACACAGTGTAGAAATGACATATAGTGCTTACTGTGTAGTACTTTAGCAGTTAAAATGATGAATAGGTAAACTAACTCTGTTTACATGTGCAAAGATCTGTGCAGGAAAATATCAGCAAGCAACTACCACTGTATTTAGCAACCCTTTCTTTTCATTGTATATTAATCTCCTATGTTTATCAATGAATAATTCCTGATCTCAGTTTTAAAACTAATTTAAAAGCATGGATTTATACTGAACAACTTAAAATGTTAGGTTCCTTACCTATTTAGGTGGAAGTAAAATCTCTGGGAAACTAAGGACATAAATTTTAATCATGTCTTTCAAACGTAAAATACTGTATCACTTACAAAAGCATTAAAACACACATATGTTAGTGCGCCAATAAATGCAAGCTAGAAAAATGTGACATTCATGATAATCTTGCTAAAAATAGAGTCATTAATGATTAGTTATGGAAAAGTGTATCTGTAATAAAGTAGTAATAATGTTATCATTGTCCTGAGATGAACTGTGAGGAAAAGTCAATAAGAAGGGCGGTAGTATTGCCAAACAGAACTTTAGTACATGCTGCAATAAACTGATCTTTTATTCCTGTTCTATCATGTAGCATTTCAATAACTCACTCTCAAGAGGGAGCTTTATAACGTGCATCTTCAGTCAGACTTCCCAAATAATATGTGAAGAAATAAGTATGAAGTTTAATGTTGAAACCTAGTTTGTCCCCACAGATATTTTCCAGCAATGTTCTTAAGTATCTGCAAATGAAAGCAAACAACAAGCTCATAACCATCACTTCTAGTTGAATGATCATGATGCATTGCAGAACCCTTAGTTATGAATATAGACAAGAATATTTTAAACTAGATACTAAACTAGATGTAAGAATTTATTCATGTGTCAGTTCTGGAATAAAAGACCAATAATGCTTTTGACGATTGTTATGCAAATTCAAATTGTAAAGACACAATTTGAAAACAGCAATAGGAGGTAATAGCAATTTGATGTAAAAAAGAAAAACATTGTGGTCATTCTTATTGCTCATTAATTTGGAGATAATATTTCTAGTAGATTATACTTAGATAAACCTTAACTTTATTAGAAGTAAAATTTTATTGATTTTCAAAACTTAAGTTAGCTCACAATGCAAAAGAAATATGGAGTTCCAGAAAGAGAATTCCAGAAATATTGAATAATAATGTAAATGCCCAAATAAAAATGTTATAACCAATACTTATTTGATATTTGGTGCTTTTCTGTAAATCCAGTTGCTTAAACTTTACTTTTGAAGACATGCATTTTAAACAATCAATATGCACATTTAATAATTTGAATTAGCTCTAAGAAAACTGAGACAAATCTGATTAATCTCTATATTTTCCTAGTATAGCTTAATAATATGATCACTCATTTTACCACATTGTTGTTTTTAGTTTTTTTTGTCTCTAAAAGTGGAGAGTTTCATGGAAATTTATATAAACTATTACATTCATGATTCACTATATTCTACTGTAATTGTATTCTCACCTACTTATTTTTAATAGGATAAATCAGAAAAAAATAGTTCTCTGTTTCTACAAAAAAAATCATCAATGTATAGAAGTGCGTAGATTCATTCACTAATATGGATTAACATTTATTATGCCATTATCTCATCAGTGTAAACAGCAAAGCCCTACTCATATTACTTTGCAAAATATTCATTTGTCTGTTTCAGTTCTTTGATGGTATTATTTTTGTCTGCTTTTGTGTATAGAAATTTTAGAAATGTGGCATAATGTTGAACCTAGGAACACATTAATCTGAACGCGATGTGGGTCATTTTACTTTAAATTCTAAGAATTGATTTTATTCTACTTCGATATTCTTTATATTCCACAATCAATTTTGCAATTTACAAGAGCTTAGAGAGTAAAGCAATTGAACATTTTAATTATAGAAAATACATAGTTGACTGAATAAAAACTGAAAATGTCTAAATGATGTTCTTCTTGTAGAACCTATCATTATGTCATATTTAAAGAAGATAATTTTAAGTAGCATTGCAGAATTACATCTGTTGCTATCTAACATAGCTACTGCCAAAATCATAACTATTTTCAATAGAAACCCATTTTTTGTCAGAAAGTTCCATGAAATTGAAAATTTACTTTTATAGAAAATCTAATATTTTATTGGCTGTAATTTTATTATGGTCAGAAATAATTTTAATATTATTTTTTCAAAACAAAAAAACAGACTACATATAAATATGTTTACTGTCATATTTTCACTGTGATATAAAATATACATTCAAATTTTCACTCTATGTGAACTCATCAACTTAAATAGTATCTAATTTCAATTTAATTTTAATTTTTATGTAAATGTTAATTTTGAAATATATCAAGACTGCATTTGCATAATTTAAGTAAGCTCATGCTGGAGAGGAAAGGAAAATGAGTAAAATGCATGCATATGAAATATCTGCAAAATGAAATAAGAACCTAGAATTTAAGAAACATAAAAAAAACTGAATTACCCAGTTCAAGCATCTGAATGTTAAACATCCAGTTCTATGCTTTCAAAATTTAGGCATCATGTATATTCGATGAAAATCACACATTTTGTAACTTAATTTATAGAAGTAAATTATAGATAATAATATATAATATACAGAATATAGCACATTACATAGTTAAAAAACTAAATATGTATGAAGAACAAAACTATGCCAGTTATAATTATTTTGATTATTCCAAACCAACCAATACTTTAAATGTCTTCCAGATAACATACGTAAAACACTTGATATTTAAATAATATCATAAACATAATTAATGTCATTTTATCTGAATACTATTATCGATCTGCTCATTTGCAAAGAGAATGTTCAGCTATTTAAAGAGTAAAAATTCAATTGCTTTAAAATAGAATATACCGGGGCTGGGCGGTGGCGCTAAAGGTAAGGTGCCTGCCTTGCCTGTGCTAACCTTGGACGGACCGCGGTTCGATCCCCGGGCTTCCCATATGGTCCCCCAAACCAGGAGCAACTTCTGAGCACATAGCCAGGAGTAACCCCTGAGCGTTACCGGGTGTGGCCCAAAAACCAAAAAAAAAAAACCAAAACAAAAAAAAAAGAATATACCATGCAAGTTTTTAATGATTACAAATATTAAAATACCACAATAAAAATAAGACAAACAAAATTAGAGGAGGTGCTGCACACTTACTTTTTTTACAATGTTTCTGCAATTTCTTTTCTTTTTTTTTAATTTTTATTGTGACCAAAGTGCATTACAAATCTTTCACTGCACACTTATTTAACCTGAATGATGTTGATAGTTCCAAACTCTATGACTTCTTTAGTTATTTGTATATTAAGACGAATTAAACTTAAATAGCAAAAATTTTTATTTTGAAATTAAAATGTCATTTATGTAAATCAAGTGTAAATGACTATGTTGAAAAAAGTATAATGTAGATTTTTACAATTATATACAGCAAACGACTCAGATATGTACTTTATAGTAAGATTGTTTGGTCCTTTTTCTTTACATTAGAATTCTTTGATCACCATTTTCCTGTAATTTTATTAATACCATTTCTCTGCTAGGATGTTTTCACTCTATAAGTCTATTGCAGTACTTGTTAAATCTGTGATATTCAAAATTTTTCATCATTGTTATTATGAGGATTATGATACTTCACTATCAGAAATGTTTTATACAACTACTGTAGTAGTTTTAGAGCAGGGGTCTCAAACTCGCTGCCTGCACAACATTTTGTGGCCCGCAGCCGATCTTCAAATATCGCAGTATTCCCAATTATTCACTTACCGAATAATCGCAATAAAAATCGCATTAGTAAGAAAAAAATCACATTGAACATTTGCATACCCCGAGCAGTTCCATTCGGGGTATGCAAATGTTTAATGCGATTTTTTGCAAGTTTTTTCTTACTAATGCGATTTTTTATTGCGAATATTCGGTAAGCGAAATCCCTTATGCAGCCCTGCCTCACCCCATCTTTGCCTCCTGCGGCCCCAGGTAAATTGAGTTTGAGACCACTGTTTTAGAGCATCATGAATCATATCCATATAAATGATCAAACAATGAATGTTTTGTCTGCTCCACAGACCAACCTTACTAATTTCCATCTTAATACATGATCTACCTATTTCCAATGCAATATTAAGTGCATGCTCAATTGAGAATATGCCAATATTGACACTATGGCAATTAATATCCCTGCAGTAGTTTCTAAGTGCTCAATTTCATGGAAGTACCATCAACTCACACTTTAAAACAATAGTTAGAAATACTTATGTCAGAAAAAAAAGAAATAATAAAAATCTTAAATGAGCTAAAAATTAGACCTCTTGTATCTGGCATCTAATTGACTTGTGAATGTAAAGAAAATCTTGAATAAAAAAATAATAGTACTTTTCTAATGACACTTATTATCTGATGATAAGAAAGTGAACTACACTTATTGCTGACATGGGCACAATACCAGTGGCCTGGAACCAAGCCATATTCACACAAGATTCTGTCTCACTTCCCTTACATATAAATTGAGAGATGAAGAAGTTGAAGGAGAGACTGCATTTAGCAGAGGTCAGTTCAAAGTATTGAAGGAAAGTTATGTTCACAATTTGAAAATATTCAACAAAAACCACCAAAAATAGGAAGAAGGCAGGTAATCATAAAGCTAGAAGCAGAAATCAATGAACAGGATATCCAGAAACAATGAGAAAAATCAATGAAAGCAAGTGCTGGTTCCTTGAAAAATATAAACAAAATTAGTAAAACACTAGCAAAATTCCCAAAGAAAGGATGATAGAAAAACTTAGTAAACTGAATTATAAATGAAAATGGGGAGATCACTACAGATACTACAGAAATTCAAAGGGTTATCGGTGACTACTTTGAGAAATCCTATGCCACAAAAAAGAGAACCTGAGGGAAATGAATAATTTATTGGACTCATAACCCTCCAATGTTTAGCTAAGATGATCTAGCTAGCATATTTGAACAGATCCATCACTATTGAGAAAATTAAAATGGTAATCAAAAGTCTTCCCAAAACAAAGCCCAGGCCAAGATGGACTCACAAATTAATTATTTCAAAAAAAAAAACAACAAAAAACAAAAACAAAAAAAACACAAGAGAACCTCATGTTTATAGTCTTTAATCTCTTGCAGGAAATTGAAGAAAAGAAACACCCCAAATAGTTTTATGAAGCTAATACCACCCTGATACCAAAATCAAAAAGAGAAGTCCCAAAAAGAGAACTTTAGACCTATAACCCTGAGGAACACAGATTAAATTACCCTAAGGAGCCCAAGCGGTGGCACAGACAGAGGGCATTTTCTTTGCACATGGTTGATTTAGGATGGGCCATCTGGTCTCCCAACCCAGGAGCAATTTCTGAGAGCATAGGTAGGAGTAATCCCTGAGTGTCATGGGGTGTGGAAAAAAAAAAGAAATATCCTAGCAAATAGCTTCTGACATTTCTGGAAATGCAAAGATCATTCAACACAAGCAAGTCAATCAACGTAATATTCCTTATCAACCAAAGAAAACATAAAACCACATGATCAAAGCATTGAATGGATGGAAAGCATTTGATGAGATCCTACATCTATTGATAAAACACTCAACAGATGAAAATGGATGGAACTTTTCTAAATATACTCAAGGCCATTTACCAAAAACCCATGGTGAATATTATACTTAATGGAGAAAACTAAAAGCCTTTCCCATTAGATCTGTCCCAAGGCAAGGCTGCCCCCTCCTGCCATTCCTATCAAATAGTAATGAAAGTACTTGGAGTAGCAATTAGGCAAGTATATCAAAGGCATCCATATAGAAAATGGAGAAGTCAAGGTCTTATTTGAAGATGACATGATACTATACTTAGAAAATCCTAGAGTCTATCAAAAATAATTGTAAAATATCAACCCATATTTAGTCTAAATTATTTATTGTAGTGTTCATATGTGTTGTTTTTCTTAGGTAAAAACAATATTGTGGTGACAAAAGTTTAAGAAACCGATTTAGATGTTTTAGTCAATATTTTGGGTGATTTCTGTGCTGAACAATTTTCAGTGGTGATGAAGTTGTCTTATATTAGAAAAACATTATTTTGGACTTCAATGGCTAGAGATAAGAACCTATTTCCATCTTAAAATATTGATTGACTCTTGTTTTAAAGTTTTATCAGATGGTGGCTGAAATCAAAGTAAATGTTTATATGTTATCTGGAATAATGTAGGGACTTTAAAATAATACTAAATATATTATACCTTTGCTATAAAAATGGAACAACGAAGACTAGTTAACAGCACATCTATTTATGTTTAATTTTATTAGTTGTGTGTGTGTGTGTGTGTGTAGTTTTTGGGTCACACCTGGCAGTGCTCAGGGGTTATTCCTGGCTCCAGGCTCAGAAATTGCTCCTGGTAGGCACGGGGTACCATATGGGACACCAGGATTCGAACCGATGACTTCCTGCATGAAAAGCAAACGCCTTACCTCCATGCTATCTCTCCGGCCCCATTTAATTGTATTTTTATAATAATTTTTATTTTGACCAAAGTAGATTACAAATCATTCACAGTAAAAATTGAACAGTGACATTGATTCAGGGGCATTCCCACCACCAATGTTGTCCTCCCTCTACCCATGTTCTCAGCATGCATCCCATATCCTCCTCCTTTGCCCCCCTGGGCTGCTAGTATAAGTGGTCCCCTCTGTGTCTAGCTTGTTGTAGATTTGGTATCAATCCTATTGTCGATGGCTTTGGATTTGATACCTAAGTCTGATCTTTTTTTATTTCTACTCAATGTTCATATGACTATTTGGTCTTGATCCCCTCCATTAATTCCCCCTCAGTTTGTGAGGCAAAACAAGATGTTCAAGTTATGTGGTTCTGTTTGTAGGAAAGAAGAAAAAAAAAGGTGGGGGGGGAATCAAACAAGCAAAAAAATGGGAGGAGTCCTTCTGGAGGCTATAAATATAGGTTTAAAAGAAGAAAGAGAAAAAGGAAGGAAAACAACAACAATACAAAATATCAAACTAAAAACCCGAAAAGCACCACAGCAATAAAGATAACAAACAAACAATAATCCTAGTCCTGAAATAAAAACAAATCAGAGCACAAAAACGTATAACAAAACAAAACTAGAAAAAAAACAATAATAATAACTAAAAATTTAATTTGAACAGTAAATCTATTTATGACATAGTTTGCTAAATAATTTAAAACTATAGTTGAGAAATACTACTCATAAAAATACCTGTAAGAAACATTTTATGGTTTCTGGACCTCATTCAGCAGTGCTCAAAGTTTAATTTGGCTTTGTACTCAGAGATTATTGCTAATGGTGCTAAGGAGACCACATAGAATGTTAGTGATTTAACTTGGGATGAACACATTCAAGGCAAATGCCCTAGCAACATATTATACTGCAACCCCTCAAAAATGTTATTTGAAAGTTATTTCTCAAAATATCATTTGAAAATAATATTATTTAAAAAAATTCAAAATATAACTGTTTATTGACAACATATATGGTTGCTCCAGTCTTCTGTAGAGATATGCAAGTAGATAAATGGAATTTTTATGCATCATATAAATCAAAGAATACATTCAACGTCTTAAGGAAATAGGTTTCATAAGCTTTTGATGACCATGAAGAATGATTCCACTGATGAATTTGGGCAAAATAACTTGAAAATCTTCTGGAGAGGAGTCACCATTCTAAAGGCCACTTGTGATTCACAGGAGGAAGCAAAATGTCAAAAAGTAATAGGAATTTGAAAGATTCCTTATGCATGATTTTGAGAGACTCAAAACATTGTAGAAAGAATTAGTTGCAGAAAGGAGAAAATAGCAAGAGAACTAGAATTACAGATGGAACCTTAAGTTAGTGAATTTCTATTGTCTTAAGATGAAAACTGAAATTATGCTTCTTATGAATCAGGAAATAAAAAGTGGGATCTTAATAGATACAATTATTAATTTGTATCCATATTTATTAAAAGTGCATTGAATATAGCCTGTAGATCACAGACAGGCTATTACACAATTTTCAATAAAAATCACCAGATTTAAAAACATATTAACAATAGCTTTGCCTAGTTTTTTTCCTTGAGTAAAAATAAGTATAAGTGGTCAATTTAGCATAAATATCAAGAAATACTACTGGCTAAATAAAATATATATATGTCCTTAATTATTTCTAAGAGACACAGAAAGGATTCATTCTTGTCATCCAAGTCTGTATGGACTGACTGACTAGAATCACTTTGGTGCTTTTAGAAACTAATCTAATTCATTTCTAGTCTTCACACTCTGATAAAAATTAATTCGGTGCTTGCTAATTCTGCCTACATATGTAGTAAATCATTAACTAAGCAGAGCAAACCATTGAAGACCAATGAGTCTATTTTATTTACTGGGTTAGTGTGAAAACACTGTAAAGTTAATTAAGTTTCAGTAAGCTCCAAGAAATATTAATTGTAAAGATTTATTCTATTAACATTGCCATATTAAAGCATTCTATGGATGTCTAAATATTCATTTCTGGGTTAGAGCTATAATTCAGTGAATTTGGGCTCTCCCTTTGAAAGCAACCTGAGTTTGATTCTGACACTTCCTATGGTTCCATAAAAACTGCCAGAGTTTATCTCTCAGTGCACAGTCAAAAGTAAGCCCTGAGAACTGCTGTGTATGGCTTCAAACCAATATATATATAAATATATAACATATTATATACACATATGCATGTATATCTAACATATGTATATGTGAATATATTATTACATATCATATATCACACTGTTATATATCAATATATGACATATAATACAATATCATATCTAAATACAAATTAATTATTAATGTTAATCAATGAATATTAACTACTGATTAATAACTGCCAATTAATATTTATAAAATAACATTATCACTTGATTTATAGATAATTGATTTAATGAACAATCATTAATATTTGTTGACATATTTACATGTTATGTGTTATATATTAATATATTATACATGTTTTATATAACACACATATATAATACAAAGTGATGCTTTTTATAAAGCAGAAACTCTAGCTGATAATATTAATTGATTTATTAAGTGAAGTATGGAGTGGAGTCAGGGTGAGAGCATGGCAATGAGAAACCAAAGTGAGAAAGCTAAATCTCTGTAGCAGAGATTATTTTTCAACAGGAAAAAAAAAAAGACATGTCAAGACTGATAGGAAATCATGTAAATTCAAGATCCTTGTTCCTATGCAATTCCCTAACTGTATTCTTCACTACATAGAACGTTCTGAACCCAGACAGTTTGAAAAGGGTAAAAGTAATCTGAATGCACTTCACTTTGAGGCTCCCTGTAACCTAGCTCAGAATACACAGTTTCCAATATTTTCACTCATTTTTTCAGTCTTCAGAAGTTCGCTTTCTTCTATTTATTTATTTATTTGCTTTTTTTTTTTTTTTTTTTGCTATAGTTACTGTCCTAGTTCGATTTAATAGCATTTAGTTGGTTCACTGTCTTCTGTAATTATTTTCTGCAAGAAAAGGCAATACCTTTGGGAAAACTGGGCAGAGGTCAAGACTGACCTTTTCTTGTCTTTTAAAAGCACAGCTTGTAGTCGGAACCAAGAGTAACACTTTACAGATTACATAGGTCTCAGGTGCATTTCATCAGACTAGCAGGATTGGTATGTCCAAAGTGTGTAAGACTTGTGAAAACTTCAGTTTTCCTTCAACACTCACTAGTAAGGCCGTGACTGGCCAAGCAGAAAGGTAGAATCATAAACAGACTGAAACCCAACTACAAGCATGCTTCTAATCATGGTCCTTAAATAAAAATTTTATATATATAAAAAAGAAAGGTAGAATCACACTCACATCACGACTATTTCTAAAGTTCCCCCTACACACCCACCCCAAATGAATTATGCATTTTTGTTTGCTATGGAGTAACGCCAGATACCATAGTCCTCTTGCTTACTTCTGTGTTTGTGCTCAGGAATCCCTCCTGGCAGTACTGATATGAAATGCTAAGGGTCAAACCTAAAGTTTGCTGGGTGAAAGGCAATGTCCTGACATATACTATGTCTAGAGCTCCAAAATGTTATCATTTATTTGATGTGCTGCCTTTTTGAATTCACAAGTTATATTAACTTACAACTTGTATATAACTTATAAATTGTATGTTACTTATATATAACTACCTTAAAAACTTTCATCAAGAAATCGTCCAGTTAAGTAAAAAAAATAAAATGTTGTTAAGAAATAAATGAATCAATATCTATTAAGGAACTTCTTAGTTCCTTACTGCCAAATTAAGAAATGGAAAAAGTTTCCAAAATAATAATTTTCAAACACTAATTTTCAAATACTTTTCAAAATAACAATTATTGTAGCATCTCTCGAATAATAGCAGTGTTCTTAATTAATTGCCTTTTTATTTCATAATCTGATATCCTAAATTAAAACAAAAACAATGCATTTTAAAATTCCCATTACACCAAAAGCCAACCTCCAATGAATTAGAATGTGCATAAAAGGTTTTTAATCAAACATTCATTTAAATGATGTGATTCCTAGATTTGATGTGAACTCTAACTCATGCATGCCATCACTCAGAGCTGGCTCCACATCCTTTTTCTATTATTTATATAATCTTGTCAAATGAATCACAGAATTTCATGTCAAGTAAATACAACACTTACTACCAAAATAACAGTAAGAAGCCAGCAAAATTTTTCAGAAATTTCTCCTTTACTCAGTGTATTTTTAATCACATTTTAAAGAGATCAACAAAGAAAGCAGGAGAAAGACAAAGCCAAATGGCCTGAGTATTTGATTGATCATGTATAAAGAAACACAGCATTCAAAGTCAAACAGAGTTTGTGTTTATACTTTTACAATGTCTGAAAGCATACCAGTGGTCCATTGGAAGGTTATAGAGAGATATTTCCTCAGCCTAAGAACTGTGGTATTTTTTATATATCTTTCTCCTTTGGTCCTTTTTATTTAAGAAATTAAAATATAGTCTAGATATATCTGAATCTTACCTTATGTGATTTGAGAGAAAATCAAATACCTTATGAAAAAGACCAGGTACAAGATAAATCTAGGCTAAATCTCACTTATGAAAGAAAAAAAAAAGAGAAAAAGAAACAAAGGATTGTTTTGGTAACTAAGGATTGTTTTAATGGCTTTGACACTTGTTTTTATCCACTTATTGTCTTAGCTAGGAACTTCCCTGATTGGAATAAACATTCATTATTCTTGCTTTATTAACTGCCACTCATTCAGGAAAACAATAATTTAATAACATATAATAATAGGATATGATAATGCAAATAAATTATATACTTTCCTTGGGCTTACATTCACAATTTAAAAAATTAAGATTATCTGAAACACTCCACAAAGGAATAAGAATCCAGATGTTTTTCTTAAACTATGTTTATTTTAAGCTGGAGTGTTTCAACAGACCATGAATTTATTTTTAGCCTTGAAAATTTGAAGTGAATATCATAAATAAGTTGAGAACTAAAGTTTTGAAAACAATTTATTTTTATATTTTTCATACAACATATCTTCTTAAAGGTTATAATACTGTGGTTATTTTTTTCCTTTGTTTAAAAATATACAATACATAACAATAAATAACTAATTTCTCATCACACACTAGGTTACCAGGTACACTTTATGTCTTGTTTGTTTACGTTGTTGGAGTAAGGGGTTATGCCACATCCAGCTGATTCAGGGCTTCCTCCCTACTCTGTGCTCAGGATTCACTCCAAGCAGTGCTCGGAAAACATATGTAGTCTTTAAAATTTGAACCAGATTCAACTATGTGCAAAGCAAACTCTACATACCATCACTCTGACCTTAGAATCACATATGACATTCATATAAATATCTATCATTTAGTAGAAAAGCACTTGCCTATTATTATTATTATTATATTCATATTAGAAAATAAAAATGTGTTAATTACACTGCAATTATATGTGACATTTTATAATACTAGTTATATAATAACTCTGAAATGCAAAATCATTTTAGAAGCTATATTATAAGTACTTAAAGGTACTTAAAAGACTAATTATTTAGATAAATGGTAAAGTGAATAAACATAAAATGTACTTACCATAAAATACATGCTATTCTTAGAAGATCATAAGCATACGTTTTTACATTTTAAGAATAGTTCTTAAATATTTAACTTTATGTTAATATATTCTTAATTTTTGACCTTTTATAAATTCATATACTTTACAATCCCAAAATATTATGCATACATTTATATTCTAATACCTATTCTTTAAACATTAAATATTTAGTTCCTGTCTTTGTGGTAAGAGAAGGGTGAAGCTGGCACATATAGAACTAATGCAATAGATGCAGCAATTTAAAACTTGAAGGTATGCATCCTTGTTCTTCCAGCCAGCCTATATAAAATAACTTATGGATTTCTGAGATTCAAAGTAATTTAAAAATAGATATGTCAGTGCAATTTTTTGGCATAAGTAAAAAGATGACAGCAGAAGCAACAGCTGCCTAAGTTAATACAGGAGTTGAAATTTGATAATGTCTTCATTTTTGACATCCTGTTAGAGAATTTTGGATGAAGGGTGACACAGACTTTGATCAACCAATGGTATTTGAACAAGAGATATGTCTAGTATGGGTGATTAATGAAAACATTTTTTTGTGGTGAAGGTTTTTTTTTAAATATATTTTATTTAAACACCTTGATTACATACATGATAGTATTTGGGTTTCAGTCATGTAAAGAACACCACCCATCACCAGTGCAACATTCCCATCACCAATGTCCGAAACCTCCCTCCTCCCCACCCAACCCCCACCTGTTCTCTAGACAGGCTTTCTATATTCCTCATACAGTCTCATTATTAGGATAGTTAAAAATGTAGTTATTTCTCTAATTAAACTCAGCCCTGTTTGTGGTGAGCTTCCTGAGGGGAGCTGTAACTTCCAGCCTTTCTCTGTTTTGTGCCTGAAAATTATTATTGCAAGAATGTCTTTCATTTTTCTTAAAACCCATAGATGAGTGAGACCATTCTGCATTTCTCTCTCTCTTATTTTACTCAGCATAATAGATACCATGTACATCCATGTATAGGAAAATTTCATGACTTCATCTCTCCTGACAGCTGCATAATATTCCATTGTGTATATGTACTACAGTTTCTTTAGCCATTTATCTGTTGAATGGTATCTTGGCTATTTCCAGAGTCCTGCTATAGTAAATAGTGCTGCAATGACTATTGGTGTAAGGAAGGGATTTTTGTATTGTATTTTTGTGTTCCTAGGTTAATATTCCTAGGAGTGGTATAGCTGGATCATATGGGAGCTCAATTTCCAGTTTTTGGAGAAATCTCCATATCGCTTTCCATAAAGGTTGAACTAGACGGCATTCCTACCAGCAGTGGATAAGAGTTCCTTTCTCTCCACATCCTTGCCAACACTGTTTGTTCTCATTCTTTGTAATATGTGCCAATCTCTGGGGTGTGAGGTGGTACCTTATAGTTGTTTTGATTTGCATCTCCCTGATGGTTAGTGATGTGGAGCATTTTTTCATGTGTCTTTTGTCCATTGTATTTCTTCTTTGTCAAAGTGTTTGTCCATTTCCTATCCCCATTTTTTGATGGGATTAGATGTTTTTTCTTGTAAAGTTCTGTCAGTGCGTTGTATACTTTGGAGATTAGAACCTTATCTGATGGGTATTGGGTGAATAGTTTCTCCCAATCAGTGGATGGCTCTTGTATCCTGGGCACTATTTCCTTTGAGGTGCAGAAGCTTCTCAGCTTAATATATTCCCATCTGTTAATCTCTGCTTTCACTTGCTTGGAGAGTGCAGTTTCCTCCTTGATGATGCCTGTAGTCTCAATGTCCTGGAGTGTGTTGCCTATGTGTTGTTCTATATATCTTATGGTTTTGGGTATGATATCGAGGTCTTTAATCCATTTGGATTTTACCTTCATACATGATGTTAACTGGTGTCTATGTTCAATTTTTTGCAAGTGGCTAGCCAGTTGTGCCAACACCACTTGTTGAAGAGGCTTTCTTTGCTCCATTTAAGATTTCTTGCTCCTTTATCAAAAATTAGGTGATTGTATGTCTGGAGAACATTCTCTAAGTAATCAATTCTATTCCACGGGTCTGAGGGCCTGTCTTTATTCAAATACCATGCTGTTTTGATAACTATTGCTTTGTAGTACAGTTTAAAGTTGGGGAAAGTAATTCCTCCCATATTCTTTTCCTCAATGGTTGCTTTAGCTATTCTAGTACTTTATTATTCCAAATGAATTTTAAAAGTACCTGATCCACTTCTTGAAGAATGTCACGGTATTTTTAGGGGGATCACATTAAATCTGTACAATGCTTTGGGGAGTATTGCCATTTTGATGATGTTAACCTTGCCAATCCATGATCAGGGTATGTGTTTCCATTTCCACGTGCCCTCTTTTATTTATTGGAGCAGAATTTTATAGTTTTCTTTTTATAGTTCCTTCACATCTTCAGTCAAGTTGATTCCAAGATATTTGAGTTTGTGTGGCACTATTGTGAATGGTGCTGTTTCCTTAATATCCATTTCTTCCTTATTACTATTGGTATATAAAAAGGCCATTGATTTTTGTGTGTTAATTTTGTAGCCTGCCCCCTTGCTATATGAGTCTATTGTTTCTAGAAGCTTTTTGGTAGAGTCTTTAGGGTTTTCTAAGTAGAGTATCATGTCATCTGCAAACAGCGAGAGCTTGACTTCTTCCTTTCCTGTCTGGACTCCCTTGATATCTGTTTCTTACCTAATTGCTATAGCAAGGACTTCCAGTGCTATGTTGAATAGGAGTGCTGAGAGAGGAGAGCCTTGTCTTGTGCCAGAATTTAGAGGGACGGCTCTTAGGTTTTCTCCATTGAGCTTAATATTTGCCACTGGCTTGTGGTAGATGGCCTTAACTATATTGAGAAAGGTTCCTTCCATTACCATCTTGCAAAGAGTTTTGATCGAGAATTGGTGTTGGATCTTATCAAATGCTTTCTCTGCATCTATTGATATGATCACGTGATTTCTATTCTTGTTGTTGATGTTGTGTATAAAGTTGATAGATTTACGGATATTAAACCAGCCTTGCATTTCTAGCATAAAACCTACTTGATCATAGTGGATGATTTTATTAATGAGGCATTGAAACCTATTTGCCAGGATTTTATTGAGGATCTTTGCATCTGTACTCATTAGCGATATTGGTCTGTAATTTTCTTTTTTATTTGCATCTCTGTCTGGTTTAGGTATCAAGGTGATGTTGGCTTCATAAAAGCTATTTGGAAGTGTTCACATTTTTCAATTTCATTAAATAGTCTTGCCAGGATTGATAGTAATTTCTCTTGGAAAGTTTGAAAGAATTCATTAGTGAATCTATCTGGGTCTGGGCTTTTGTTTTTGAGGCATATATTTAATTACCGTTTTAATTTCCTCAATAGTGATGGGGGTGTTTAGATAAGCTACATCCTCTTCACTCAACCGTGGAATACTATAAGAGTCCAAGAATTTATCCATTTCTTCCAGTTTCTCATTGTTAGTGGCATAGAGTTTATAAAAGTAGTTTCTGATTACCCTTTGAATCTCTGCCATATCAGTAGTGATCTCTCCTTTTTTATTCCTAATACGAGTTATCAATTTTCTCTCTCTCTCTCTTTCTTTGTTAATTTTTGCCAGTGGTCTATAGATCTGTTTATTCAAAAAATCAACTTCTGCTTTCATTGTTCTTTCGGATTGTTTTTTGGTTTCCATTTCGTTGATTTCTGCTCTCAGCTTTGTTATTTCCTTCCGTCTCCCTATTTTTGGGTCCTTTTATGGAGCACATTCTAATTCTATGAGCTGCATCATTAATCTATTCAGGTAGGTCCCTTATTCCTTCCTGATGTGTGCTTGCAATGCTATAAATTGTCCTCTCAGTACTGCTTTTGCTATGTCCCATAAGTCCTGATAGTTTGTGTCTTTATTATGATTTGTTTCCAGGAAAGTTTTGATTGTATCTCAGACCCACTTTTTATTCAGTATGAGGCTTTTTAACTTCCAGGTGTTAAAGTTTTTCTTCTGTGTCCCTTTGAAATTTACATAAAATTTCAGAGCCTTGTGGTCAGCGAAGTAAGCCTGCAAAATTTCTATCTTCTTTATATTATGGAGGTATGTTTTATGTGCCAACATGTAGTCTATCCTGAAAAATGTCCCATGTACATTGGAGAAAAATGTGTATCCAGGTTACTGGGGATGGAGTGTCCTATATATATATATTCTTGTTGGGTTTCAGTTTGGCTGACCTATCCAGTGTTGATAAAGCCGTGTTAAGGTCCCCTACAATTACTGTGTTGTTATTGATATTATTTTTCAGATTTGTCAACAGTTGTATGAAGTATTTTGCTAGCTTCTCATTCGGTGCATATATATTTAGGAGAGTGATTTCTTCCTGCTCTACATATCCCTTGATTAATACAAAATATCCACCTTTGTCCCTTACAACTTTCCTGAGTATAAAGTTTGCATCATCTGATATTAGTATGGCCACTCCAGCATTTTTTATGGGTGTTGTTTGCTTGGATAATTTTCCTCAGCCTTTTATTTTGAGTCTATGTTTGTTCTGACTATTCAGTTGCAGTTCTTTTAGGCAGCAGAAGGTTGGATTGAGTTTTTTTGATCCATTTAGCCACTCTGTATCTCTTAACTGTTGCATTTAGTCCATTGACAATGAGAGAAAGAATTGACCTGGGATTTAATGCCACCTTTATATTGAAATTTTGTGTGTATTTTGGTCAGTATTGTCTTAAATTAGGTCTTTCAGTTTTTCTCTTAAGACTGGTTTTGAGACTGTAAAGTTTCTGAGCTGTTTTTTGTCTGTGAAACCATGTATTTTTCCATCAAACCTGAAAGTGAGTTTTGCTGAGTACAGTATTCTAGGCGAAGCATTTATTTCATTGAGTTTTGTCACTATGTCCCACCATTGCTTTCTGGCCTTGAGTGTTTCTGGTGACAGGTCTGATGTAAATCTCAAGGATGTTCCCTTGAATGTAATTTCCTTTTTTGATCTTGCTGCTTTCAGAATTCTGTTTTTATCTGTGGGATTTGTCATTGTAACTAGGATGTGTCTTGGGGTATTTTTTCTGGGGTCTCTTTTGGTTGGTACTCTTTGGGCATGCCAGATTTGATCGCATATATTCTTTAGCTCTGGAAGTTTCTCTTTAATGATGTTCTTGACCATTGATTCTTCCTGGAAATTTTCTTCCTGGGTTTCTGGGACTCCAATGATTCATAAGTTGTTTCTGTTGAGCTTATCATAGACTTCTATTTTCATCTTTTCCCATTCTTTGACTAATTTTTCCATTTTCTGTTCATTTGCTTTAATTTTATTCCCAATCTCTCCCTCTGTATGGAATTATTATTTATCTCATCTTCCACAGCACCAATTCTAATCTCAGCTTCTGTTACCCTGTTGGAGAGCTCATCCATTTTGTCCTTCATTTAGTTTACTGAGTTTTTCAGGCCTGTTATTTGACCTATTATTTCAGTTTGGAGTTTTGTGATTTCTGTCTTCATATTTTCTTGGTTCTTATTAGTGTTCTGTTCAACTCGATTCTTGGTTTCTTTGAGTTCTTTGGGCATCTTCCATATTTCTTGTCTAAACTCCTTATCTGAGAGATTGATTAGTTGGTTGGCCGTTTTCTGGTCCTCAGAGTTGTCATCTTCATTCTCTATGTCTTGTGCTGACCTGTGTTGTTTCCCCATTGTCACACTTGTATTGTGGGTTTTTCTATGTTTTGTGGTGGTATTCATTAGCTAAATGATGTGTGCATCCATGCTCCTCTGGCTTTGGCCTTTCTGGGTAGGTTGACTTGCCTCCAAGGAAGGGGAGCCCTCTGTGGATGAAGCCTCACACAGGATCAAATTTTACACCTGAGCTCGCTGCAGAGAAGACAGTCCGGGGAGAAATACTGGGCTTCAGTGATCCAGCTCAGTTCTTAGTGTGATTTTTTTCTTCTTGTTGCAGTTGTTTTTAAAAAATTTAATTTACTTTAAAAAGCATATATCACACAGTTGTTATGGATGATAAGAATACATTTGTTGGGGCCCGGAGAGATAGCACAGCGGCGTTTGCCTTGCAAGCAGCCGATCCAGAACCAAAGGTGGTTGGTTCTAATCCTGGTGTCCCATATGGTCCCCCGTGCCTGCCAGGAGCTATTTCTGAGCAGACAGCCAGGAGTAACCCCTGAGCACCGCCGGGTGTGGCCCAAAAACCAAAAAAATAAAAAAAAATAAAAAAAATAAAACATTTGTTTCTGAGTAAGGTGGAAGCAAAACTATTAAAAAAGGAAAAAAAGAACAAAGAAAAAAACAAAGGAAGAGAAAGTATATAGCCACAGAAAATTTCTGAAAATTACTTTATATCCAATAAAGTCATTCAGTCAGTGTTAGACGGTTTAGCATTCGGGAACTTCAGATACATATTTGAATACACAGTTTAGAGTCAGATCGAAATACACAATTTATAATCAGATCTAAATTGGTGTGTTTTATGAGAATGACAGTATTCCATAAATTTGAATATGTCCGGAATTCTAAGTACCATTGTGGGCACTCTGACTTTTGTGGGATATGCTTTTTTGCTGCCAAGTCTTCTTAAAGGATGAGAAAATGTTTGTGGGTCATGTGTTTACTGCACTCACTCCAAAAAATGTCCTGCTAATATGGGGCTAAATACCCGCATATGTGGAGGTTTGGTCAGAGAATTTAGGGAGTGGTGAAGCATCGTCATTGGAATTATCAACCATTGTGGGAGATGAGTTCAGCAAGAGTGGCTTTGGCAGTGTGAGTTGCTCTCTCTTCCTAAGATTGACATCTTTCATCTGAATGCCCAGTGTACCCATAATTTTTCACAGCCCGACTTACATCACTTTGAAGAACAAAGAAAGTCTATAGAGCTGGCCTAGTGCAGACACGACAACTGCATTGTAAGGAATATTTTCAACTACCCAGGCTTCCAGTAATATGAGAATGTAAGGGGTAGTGGGAAGGGAAAGTTACCCACACTCACTCTATAAAAAAGTCCTCTTGATATTAAACCAAATACAATACTAGGAATTTTGATCAGATTGGTGTCCCTGGAGAGAGCCATAGAGGAGTGGTCAGAAGTCTATCAAAATACAAAGGAATACCTGCTATCACACAATCTCCTTCTTTTTCCTAAAGCATGGAGTATTATTCAGAACTTAAGTTTTAGGGTCAGTGAACACCATATTATAAAGCTACCTGGAATATATGCACATTTCCCCCTGAAAATTTCTTTTCCTTTTCTTCTGCAACCATTTATGTCACAATGCTATTGCTAAGGCAATGAGGCTTAAAAGAGTTGAAGAAACATGGATGAATATAATTTTCAGAAAAACATTATGTAGATTCATTTTAAATGGGATGCAATTAGAAATCATGGGTTGTCATTTTGTCTCAAATACTTTTTTTTGCTAAATGTACCCCCACATCTCTTTATATCTAAGAACTCTTATATTTATTTGTGTTTTTAAAAAGTCAGAAAAATCTTCCTACAATATTGAGGCACAAATTTTAAATTAACAAAATATTATATGAATGTTAGTGCCTTTTATATGATGGCAATTTTTCTACAAGTTTATCCTTTATATCCTGCATTTGAGAAGATAATTAAGAACATAAAAATAGAACAGTGGCTTTTAATTTCCTATTACTGTCATATTTTTTGTACAGGGCTTTATAATCATTATTTTAATTATAGTTTATTAAATATAAGTTTTAACAGCAAAATTAGTGTGAGACAGAACAAATGACATCAGTAAAATAAAAATAAAGTTGTGTGGACTAAAACAATGCAGTTTATGTTGGGTCTGCTTTCACCTGAGAGTAGAAAATTCATTACAATTTTCTAATCTTAATTATGCAGGCTGTTCTATGAGTGGAAATGGCCCTTTTAACTTTTACTTCATAAAGTTACCTATTTAATTAAATTTTATGCGTGAAAATATTTTATATATTTTAAATATGCAATTTAGCAGGTGTTTAAATAAAACCTAATTTGTGTATTTCACAGTTTCTTTAAACAGTCATCTTTTCTTGTACACATATGTAGTTTCCTATTTTTGGTTCTTGTTCAATAGCACTGCAACAAAAAAAAGGAGGAAAAACAGGACTGGCACTAGAGAACTATATGCTCAGTGAAGTCAGACAGAAGAGGAGGGAGAGGTATGAAGTGATTAGTTAATTTGGGGAATATAAAGAAGCATAATAAAGGAATGACTAATGGTCAAAAACAACAGAATCTGAGAAGTGGAATTTAAAAAAATAAATTTACCAGGGTGGAGAGAGAGAAGGAGGGAGTGCTTGAGATGGGGAGACATTAAGACAATGATAGAGTGAAATGGGAATGGGTGCGTGAAGGTTGGTAGAATTGGAAAATTGTGTGAAACCCTACCAACACAAATATTGTAAATAATGGTAATTCAACAAATATTATAAATCCTATTTTTGTTGAAAGAATTATTTCTAAATTAAAAGCTATTTTTTTCACTTTATTTAGGCACTATAATGAACAACTGGCAATAATCGAGTTATAGTCTAATGCAATACTCTCCACCAGTACCCCTCCACAATGTCAGTACCCCTCCACAATGTTTCAATTCTCCTTAATCCCAAACTCTCTTGGTAATTTTTTTTATATATGTAAGGGTTATTTAAGTTTACATCACATGTTTACAATAGCGTTAAACTCTTAGTTGTAATAGTGTGGGGTTTGAGGGGTAGAAGAAAGTTTGGAGGCGTGAACACAGATGCTTTGCACACCATGCTTTGCCTGCTAAAATCACTAGAATTGAATTAACTGTCTTGTAGAGCAGCACCCAGTTTTAGATTTTGTAAACATGGAACTTTATTTCTCTTTGTTTTCTAAAAACCTGACTCTAGTCCTGGAGTCTTAGTCATTCTTGATGTTCTGGTCCCTCTTTCAATGTGTGTTTAACTAACACTACTATGTTTTTCAGTTCTCCCCAGCAATGGCTGCCTTCAGAATAGTTTCCCCTCAAATTTATTAAAACCTTTGACTTTTGACCACACACAACTTCAAAACTGCAGGTGAAGAGAATTGTCTTTTAAGGGTAAACAATGGGATTAGATGTGATATACATCTGTATATATACAGATTTTTTGTGTGTGTTAATTAAGGGATTTATTTTTGATGTTGTTTATTCTAGTATGTTTCTGGGCATATCAATATCTTCTTTTATTTATTTTTAAATATTTAGTCGTTATTTCAGCTTCTGTTCATATCACTAGAGTTATAAAAATTCCTATTTCAAGCTTTGTCTTCCAGTTTTGTCATTGGTATTCCAATCTCTGTTTTCAAATCACATTTAGTGTTAATAAATTAAATTTTTCATTACTTTCCATTTTATCTTCTCTTTACTGCATTATATTGTTCATACAACTGAATTAAGTCTCTATATAACTCATAACAATATATTTCTAAAAATTCAAAGCAAATTTTCAGATCCTGTGAACTAAAATATTTTGAGAACTACTTAACACAGCCAAGATTTTAGTTTTACATGTTATGTTCAAATTGTGTTTAATATTATTCATTTTTAACTATCTATTTTATTGCTTTTCAACCACATTTATTGTTTAAGGCAACCCTTTTTTACCATAACCATTAGATCCCTAAAATCTATTTTTTAGTTCTGTGGAATTAATTTTAATTTTTTTAGAAAGCATAATTATAGTTTTAGATAAATGAACTAATTATTTATATTTGGAATTTATGAGTACATAACAATTTTAATTATATATAAAATTTTGATCAAATAAATAATAGTAATGTCTATTGTCCCTTTATGGTAGCCATTTATATGTATCTTCCCCTTATTTTTCCCTCTAATTAAAATCATTTGTTTTCCTTTATTTCCACTAGAGTCACCTCATTATTACTTCATTAATTTTATTATAGTTTATATAATTTATAAATTTTCTATTGTCTGTTATTTAACAATTTATTTTTAGAAACTTAAATACAAATATGAAGTCTTATATTTTCAAATATATAAAATATAACATCTTCATAAAATAAAAGAAAAATATGGGATTGAGCATTATTTAGGATTTGTTGGGAGAGCATGAAGTTTTGCATGAAGTATGAGGTTCTAGGTGCATATACACACACACAAAGAGAAAAATAAAAGGGGCCGAAGCTATAGCATAGCAATAGGGCATTTGCCTTGCAAGCAGCTGACCCAGGATGGACCTCTGTTCAATTCCCAGCTTTCCATATTGTCCCCTGAGCCTGTTAGGAGCAATTTCTAAACTCAGATCCAGTAGTAAATGCTGAATGCTGTTGGGTGTGGTCCAAAAACAAAACAACAACAACAACAAAAATAACCACAGATAGGGCTTCTAGATGTTTTAAAGTTTATAGATACATTCTAGGTGTGAATACATATATATACAGATATATGTTTGTGTATACAAATATGTATGCTGTTTGTTTGAATATATCATAGGGAAAACTATGTTATTTAAATTACTATGCCTATTGTAATCATAACCATTTAAATTTGTATATTTAATAACATTCTTAGGTTTGTACTTTTAAATCAGTGGGACTCCTTTAGAGCAAAGTGACTTCAGTTCACTCATTTTGTGAAAATTTTTCTCTTAAACAGATCTTTCTCTACAAGAAAGATTTAAACAAAATGAAAGTTTAAGAATCTTATGTTTAGTATTGAAGTCAAATGCAGAGTGGAAAACAAACCTTATAAGTGAGAATATTTACCTTTAGAGGCAGAACATGGAGTTTTTTTTTTTAAGATAAAGTAGAGGAAATGGAATTTTGTTCAACAAAAAATAGATAAAACTGATAAGAGTATGAAAAAAATCAATTGTACAAAAGCTAAGAATCAAGAATCTGAAAGCTACTTAGCTCCTCATAAAAGTATGGAGTGTGGTAGTGATTTGATTTCAACAGTATTTTCAATTCCTAGAAGACTTTAATGCTTTTGAATACAAAGATCACATTAGTGAAAAATAGAAAGAAATAGAATTTGGCTTTACAAATTATAGATAGGTACAACAATTAGTGGGGATATTTCAGCCTAGAATTAGTGGTAAAGCAGTGGTGAAACCACTTCGCTAAAACTGTTTTGAAATGTGCTATATAATAAAAAAGACAAGATAAGATAGGGTTTGGCTGAATAAAAGATTAGTATTCACAAAGACAATGACCTATGTGCAATGACCTATATCTATACAAGATCCTATATATTCTACAAAGTGTTTATAAAATACACAATAATTATGCTATTAGTATAAAGACTTTTCTACAAAAGTCATATTTCACATGTAACATTAAGTCATTTAATGTTCTAGAAACCTGTAATTTAGGTCCTGTTATCATTTGGGTGTTAATCTTATTCACATACACAGCTCATTAAATATGAACCAATATTTATACTGGGGCCAAAATTATCTCAAAATATTCAAGACAGTAGAAATAAGTAGAAAGATGTGGAATATAGATATTCATATTTTACCAAACACATTGATTTCAATTATACTGCCTATGCAATTGTCTGGGTTTTAAATTTTGACTATGAGTTAAACTCTTTATTTATTAAAAAAAATTCATTATAAAAGGCATTTTAGAAATTTAGGGTCCTATACAATTTAAAAAGGAAAAAAGAAAATTAAAAAAAAAAAAAGAAATTTAGGGTCCAGCACTATACTATAGTGAGTAGGGTGTTTGCCTTCCATGTGGCCAACCCGGCTTCAAATTCCTTCATCTTATATGGTTCCCCAGATCAGGAGGAATGATTCACCAGCACCTCCAGGTATGGCTCCAAGACCAAAAAAACAAAAAGTAGACATTTTAAAATTAGAATCAAAATTTAAAGCAGTCCAATTTTAACAAGTTTCCATTTGTTTCTACTGTTTACCTCCAGTCTTTGATTATTTGAAAGAAAACTCTAATAAGAAATACATTCATTTAAAATGTATTATACTTTTGGGTTAGGCACACAATGGCCAAAAAAACAGTTTCAGTCATAGTTGTGCACCACACTCATCAGTGTACATTTCACAACACCAGTGTCCCCAAGCTCCCCCCACTGCCAGTCTCTGGGGCAGATATTTTACTTCTCTCCCTCCCTCTCTCTTTCTCTTATCTGTTTTGGTACTGTGGTTTGCACTATTGCTAATTAAGGGGTACCACTTTATCCCCTCTCAGCACCAAATTTTTGTCTAGCATGATTAGTTCCAAATATTGTCATAGTGGACCTTTCACTTCCCTAAGTGCATTCTGCATTACCACTCTTAGGGGAAAGTAGAAACAGTTATTTAATAAAGAATTAATGAACTTGGTAAAAAAAAATTTGGGGTCATACCAGGAAATGCTCAGGGGTTACTTCTGGCTCTGTGCTCAGAAATCACTCCTGGTAGGCTCAGGGGACCATATGGGATGCCAGGATCCGAACCACCATCCTTCTGCATGCAAGGCAAACAACTTACCTCCATGCTATCTCTCGGGCCCAAACTTGGAAAATTTTATGTCACAAAATGGATTAATCACAGAATTTTTCATGAGGTCATGTGATTAGAAATTCTGGGAAGTCCCAAGAAGGATATAAAATGAGGAATTATTGATTGGAAATAAAACTTATGCAAACTACATTATGGAAAAGAAGATGGGGGTTTGTCGAAACTGTTTGGTGTGGTGATTTGGGGGTGGAAATGTGGGTAATGAAGTAGGTAAACTTGGTCTCAATAATTTTCTGAGGTAATGAAAGATGTGCTGTAAAATGGGGGAGGGAGGTGCACAAGTTGTTCATTGAATCCCAATTGCACAAATCATTTTTACGTCTAAAAGGAAAACATGGATGTGAGTTGGACACAGTAATTGGAGTCAGTAAAAAGCATTCTCTTCATATCATCTCACAATATAAACAGGAAGCATCACTCCTAAAGTGAGGTCTACCCAACTCAAGCAAATTACATGGTAAATTGTGACTTGAGTAACATTTAACTTGGTACCATGCTCAGCTCTTCCCTGCCCAGAACTGACTATTAGAAGGCAAGACCTGCTTGCTATAAGCATGACTAGTTACCACCGGATTGCTTGTCTTTATGTAGTTTTTGTTCTAGAGATCATGCTGGTGATTGAAATTGGTCCAGCAAAGTCATAAACCTGGCTCTATCAACAATTCATCTATCAATAGACAGAGGTTTTACACTCTGGGGTAAGCCAGAATCTGGGGACCTTGGGTCTTTAATAGTCAGTAATACCCTCTCAGTATAGGTGTTCAGAAACTCAGCACATAAAGTTTTGAAGCCCAGCCCTTCTACCCTGCCCATGACAAGAATAACTGCTCAACATATAACCTTAATACTCACCAGACCAAATTCTCTATATTCACTACATGAGTCCTTCGAGACAATGGTAGCTATAAAGGTAACTCCGGCCACTTGATCTATACTAGTATCCTAAGCCAATCTATAATCCTTTTCAAATTTGGCATAAACCTATCATTAAACTCTTTCTTTTTTTTTTTCATTAAGCTCTTTCAAATGCAAATTAATCATCATCATTTTGACTTGCTAAATTCTGGGATAGGAGATCCTGATTTTGAACAATTGAGAGAAGTGCAGTCTTGCTTGAACTATGTATCACAGGCTTTTAACAAACTCTCAAAATAAAACTTATGACTTTAATTTTGCAATTCTCTCTCTCTTTTTTTTACCACCCTATTATTGAAGTTGAAGGCTCCTGAGGGAGAATTGTGTCCGTCCTGGTATTATGCTCAGGGCCTAGAATAGTTCTTAGCTCTTATTAAATGCTCAATCCATGCATAAAGCAAAGGAATAAATTAAAAATGAGAAAATTAAAGAATTGTTAAATGAAATATTTAAAGTTATAAACTACATTATGTGAACCTAAAATATGTTTCAAAAGCTATAGTAATCAGAAAGGTATTTGCCAAGTGATACTTTGAAATAACTCTGCATTTTCAAAGAAGGGTGGATGTTGTGTGAAAGGTAATTAAAATAGAATCACTGATATTGCTATTTTGTTCTCATTTGTTTTGTTCGACATTTTATTTTTGTTTTCTGGGCCACACCTGGTGGAGCTCAAGGGACCATTTTAAGAGGAGCAAGCAATGCTAGTAATTGAACTGGGTTTCTGGCAGAAAAACTAGGTACTCCAATCCACTGTGTAATCACTTATGGCCCGTCATTGTCTCTATTTCATTCAGCCAGTAATTTTTAGTGACCATTAACTTATTTTATGCAGGCAAATGGACACTGTACATTTAGATACAAAGCTTCCAATATCAACCTGCACAGTCAAAATCAAATGAACATTTCTGATAATGACTTTTCCAAAGAATCTTGTGATTAAAAAGTGTTTTGTTTCTCAATGTCTTTTCTAAGTACCTTTTGGATAAAACCTCTTTCTCAATCCTTCTTTATAAATTCTAACTGGGAAAAAAGTTGCTTTAGTCTGGTGACCTCAAATCACTTCATCAATGAGCAGTAGTAATACATGTCTATGCTATATAGAATTTTAATTACTTTTTGTTTTTTGTTTAATTACTTTTTGTTTTTTTGTTTAATTACTTTTTGTTTGTTTGTTTATTTGTTTGTTTTGGGGCCACACCCGGTGATGCTCAGAGGTTACATCTGGCTATGCGCTCAGAAATTGCTCCTGACTTGGGGGAACATATGGGATGTCGAGGGATTAAACAGAGATTCGTCCTAGGTTAGTGCTAGCAAAGTGAATGCCTTACCACTTGTGGCCCAGCTCCGGTCCCTATATAGAATTTTAGGCTAAGTCTTATTGTCTTAGCATATAGACATTATCCCTAGTAACAAGCAGCTCCTATAGGAGAGGTTCATATTATCTCTATTTCAAATTCTAATAAATTCATTGTCTAAGTATATCCTTTTATTACCTGTGCTTTATTAACACGCGTTAATACCTCAAAACCTGTTATTCAAAATATTATGTGAGAAATTGCTTCGGGTAGGTGGAAAGCAAAAAGTTTGATTTGAAAGTTGCTGCAGTGGAGATACATATGCAGCATCTCTAATTTAATAAAAGACTTGTTAAAAAAAACTTAACACAGAAGAAACAACGGAACTCATTTTTGATTATTTGAATTCTAATCATTGTGATTCTGGAGTACATAAAAGAACAGAATATATGGTAATAATTAAATATTTGTGGGTCTGTTTTGAAGACAGAATAAAAAAATTCAGTAATATTAAAATTTGTTTAGGAGAGTAATTTTTAACACATTTGTTAAAATATTCAAATGTAATCAATATTTTATTATTTTTAATATTTTGTCTGCAAAAATTCATGGTAACTACTTATCTATTTACTTTAAAAGAGAACACAAATATTAGCAGTAACTTATTAAGGCTTATTAAAATTGAAAGAATATAAATATAAGTGGAATAATATATATTGTTGACTCAAGAACACTAAGATATAGGAATAAAAAATTTTTACCTCTAGAAATCTTTGGTAAACTTAATTCAAATCTCATTATTAGTCTGTGCAAAGTATATTTTCTTTTTTTTTTTTTTTTTTTGGTTTTTGGGCCACACCCGGTGACGCTCAAGGGTTACTCCTGGCTATGCGCTCAGAAGTTGCTCCTGGCTTGGGGGACCATATAGGACACCGGGGAATCGAACCACGGTCCGTCCTAGGCTAGCGCAGGCAAGGCAGGCACCTTACCTCTAGTGCCACCGCCCGGCCCCAACAAAGTATATTTTCATTGCTAGTCCCTCAATCCAATACTTTTGAAATTTGACCAGATTATATCAATCCTATGATTTAAATTCTAGATTTAAATTACCATAATATGATGTTTTGAAAAGACCATTTATATATTAATTAATAATAATACTTAAAATAAATTGTGCTCAAGCGACAGTAAAGGCAGTAGGGAACTTGCCTGACTTGGGCTGATCCAGGTTCAATCCCTAGCACCATTTGAGCCCTGATAGCTTCTGAGTGCAGGGCCAGGAGAAATCCCTGAACATTACCAGGTATGAAAAGTTTTAATTTTTAAAAAGTATTATTTAGGTTAAGCCACATCCAGCTGAACTCAAGGATCACTCCTAAAGGTACTTAGTCTGTCAAATCAAGTACAAAGGATCAAACAGGGTTTAGATATGTCCAAAGCAAGCTCTGTAAGTCCTGTACTAGCTTTTTAGACCTTAAAATTTAGCATTTTTTACTAAAAATAATTAAGGGTAATGCAATATAGTGAAAGAAGTACTAATTTTAAGACTTATCTGAAAGCATTTTGAAATAGCATTGTGTTATTATAAATATTGCAATGCTTAGACCAATCATCTCATTTTAGGCAATATTTTGCAATCTACCCATCCAACTTGATGTATATACATAGATAAGATATGTCCCAAGAAATAGACACAGAAAGGCATACCAACAGCAATGTTCTTTTTGAATCAGAAGATAATTTTACCCTCGTTCTTTGTACCATGAGGGAAAGAGAAACACCAGGAAAAGGGGGAAGAGTCTTTAAGTAATCCCAGATCCACATCATTTATTCTACTTAATAAGATCCACTAAAATACATAAGTTAAACCACCCCACTGCAAAAGTTACAATGGAAAAGCAATGAGAACCCCAGCCATATTCAGTGAATAGAGATGGTAGTTTTGTGGACCTCACTGGTATCTGCCACTTGTAGAGCATCTCTAATAATTACTTTAGAGAACTATAGAGAATGTAAAACAACTCAAAAAAATATGTGAGAAGCAGCCAGAAGACTCAAGAAGATATGCAATTAGAAATGAGAAAATTTATTCTTAAGGATTATCCTTTAGATTTACAGCAGATTTATCATAAACTCTGAGAGTAATGGTGAAATATAGTAAAAATGGTGGGGGTATAGTTAAAAAAGCAACCCAACAAAATGAATGCCTCACCAAGAATACTTCATCTAACTGGACTCTTATTTAGGTTTGAAAGAAGGATACATAGCTTCATAGATAAATGTACAGATTCAAAACCAAATTTAAAAGTACAAAAACAGCTTAATAAACCTTCAGAAAGTGACTTAATGACTGCATTATCAGAGATAGCAATTTACAAATTTTCTTTTTGATAATCCCAACCTTTAGTTTATAAAAAGAAGTAATGTAAAATCATTTCTTGTTTGACAAGGGGGCGGGTTTGATAGAGGTTGGAAAATTGGACAATTGTGGAGGGGAATGGGACACTGTTGGGAGAATTGGTTTTAAAACATTAGATGACACAAAGAACTATATTATAAGAAACTTTAGAAGACATAGTGTTTATAGAAAGTGATCCATTTTTAATTAAAAATGAAAAACACATTTGTGTACTGTCTTCAAGAGAAACAATAAAAGTATAAATATAAACATACACAAAGTAAATGTACTAAAATCATACTACTCACCAATGAAATATAAAAAATATCTACCATGCTTCTATAAAATAAAATAGATTTTTGTAAATCTATCCGAAAAATATAGACAGTATATATTAATAAAATAGTAAAACAACATCATATTATTGCAACCCATAATATAAAAACACCCATTAAATCTGTCACAATATGTAAAGCAGTTATTTTCTATCTATAACCAAATTATATATTAAAATGTATTATTTATTTAATATTAATTAATAATTTAACTTCTAAAGTTTATTTTATTTCAAAAATAGTAATCCTTTCATACATTAAAGTAATGGAAACCCATAGTTATACTTAATAAATAGTTAATAAAATTACTTTAAAGCATTTTGCTTACTTTCTATTATATTCATTCTTAAGATCATGATTTACTTTAATACATTAGTGTGGTTGGGAATAAAGGTTATTTTTAAATACATTTTTGCATACATTTATCTACTGCCCTTGAGATAGGAAATGTTCTGTACTGAAATCTGTAAAATGAAGATCACTTTTCCATTACAAGAGCAATCTATCTGAAGTATAATGTTTCAATTTGCTTCATACTCATATTGTTGATTTGAAATGGGACTTTCCATTGATTAAAAAGGACTATATAGAAAGATAGAAAAAAAAGTATTTAAAGCAGAAATAAAAATAGAGACTTCAACTACACTAATTTGCTAGTTTAATGGAAATTTAATTGCAGTAGTAAGTAAAATAGTTATTTTCATCAGATAAAAAGTTTACCAAAATTTCCTACAAAATAATGCAAATTTTTAAAAGAAAGTTTTCTCTTTTTTTACTAATTATTTATTTAAGTGCCATATTTACAAACATGCTCTTAATTGGGTTTCATCCATAAAATGCACACACCCTTTCACCAGTGCAACTTTTCTGTGACGATTGCCCCCAATTTCCCAGCACCTAAATCTGCTGACTGTCTTCTATACATGCATTCTATCGCTCTCACTCACTATCATTGTCATGATAGTTGTTAGTGCAGTTATTTCTCTAACTGCACTCACCAGTATGGTGAACTTCATATCATGGGCTGGTCCTTCCAGCCCTCATTTCTATTGTCTCTGGGAATTATTACCATACTGTCTTTAATTTTTCTTAAATCTCATACTGTCTTTTATTTTTTCTATGTTTATCTTTCCTCTCTGACTTAACTCATCGGAGTAATAGTCTCTATGTCCATCCATGTATCATGACTTCAATTTTTCAAACAGATGCATAGTATTCCATAGTGTATATATACAACAGTTTCTTTAGCCACTCATCTATTGTTAGACATTGGGTTGTTTTTATATTTTGGCTATTGTAAATAGCACTGCTGTGAAGATAGGAGTGCCGAGGCATTGTTCTAATGTGATTGTATAGGTCCTCTGAAAGATTTGAAATACTTTTTAATCCATCTGGACCTGGTTGTTTTTTTATTTTTGTGGGGGGCACTTTTGACTATTGTTTTAATTTCCCAAATAGTGATGGGTCTGTTCAAATATGCTAAATAATTTTAGTTCTATATTAGAGTGTTATAAGATATGAAGAATTTATCCATTTCTTTTAGGTTCTCATGTTTTGTGGCATAGTTTCTCAAAGTAATTTCTGATTACCCATTGAATTCCTGTAGTATCTCTAATTAGTACATTTAGTCCATTGATTGTTGAGAGAGATGATTTTCATAGGATTACTGTTATCTTTTAGTAGGAGCCTGATGTGCCTTGTATATCATCTTAAAGTGTATCATTCAGTTCATCCTTTAAGGTTGGTTTTGAGTCTGTAAAGTTTCTAAGTTGTTTATCTGTGAAGCTATGTATCCTTCCTTCAAACCTGAATGTAAGTCTGGCTGAGGGAAGTAATTGAGGCAATAATTTAGTTGAGTTTTGCCACTCTATACCACTGCTGCCATTTTTCTTGAGGGTTTCTTGTGACAAATTTGAGGTGAATCTTAGAATGATCCTTAGAGTGTAATTTCTCTTTTTTATCTTGCAATTTTTAGTATTTCATCCCTATCTATGGGGTTCATCATTGTGACTAGAATATGTCTTGAGATGCTTTTCTTTGACTTTCTTTTATCTCTTTTGGCTGGTACTCTTTAGTCATGTAGGATTTGGTCCTATGAACTCTTTAGCTCTGAGTTCCTCTGCAATGATGTCCTTGATTGTTGATACTTCATCAGGATTTATTCTTTTTCTCTGGGACTACAATAATTCTTATGTTGTTTCTGTTGACTTTATCAAAGACTTCTTCGGTTATATGTTCAGATTCTTTGAGGAATTTCCCCATTGTCTGATCATTTTTGAGGCTCTTTTCAACCTTTTCTTTTGTGTGGAATTGTTATGCATCCCATCTTCCAGCTCACTGATTCTTCCTTCAGCAACTCTTACACTGTTGCACAGGCTTTCCAGTGACGACTTCATTTTGCCTAAACAAAATTTTCAGCTCTGTTATTGCAGTTTCAAGTTTTCTTATTTCTACTCCCATATCCTCTTTATTCTTATTTGCGGCACATTCTATTTGTTCCATGCTTTAAGTTCTATAAACATCTTCTGTATTTCTTCTCTAAAGTTCTTATCTGAGGCTAAGTAGGTAGTTTGGGTCATCAGAACTACTATCTTCATTTTCTAAGCATAGCGATGGCCTTCTTTATTTCCTCATGTCTCATTTGTAGGGTGATGTCATATATATATACATATATGTATGTGTGTATATATATATATGCTGTGTGGTCATTCTTTAACTAGGAGGAGTATGTGGCTTTTTCAGAATCTGAGAAAACAAACATGTTTTCTGGTTACCAAATCAGTAGGATCTGCTGTCATGGCCTCTTGTCTCTGTGACATGGGTTCTGCAGTGCTGAGTCACCTCCTCAGATTCTGTTCCTCATCTGGGCACATCTGTCTTGGCTTCTCCATCCCAAAGCTGCAGGGTTTCATGTAGGGTCTTGTGCAGGGTAGATGGAAATGGTCACGGAACATTCACAATATGATTGTGAATCAATATTTCATTACTACATAGCAATGAATAAACTCACCAATCAAAGGCTTAGAATAGAAAAATAGATTAAAAATTTAAAGCTAATCTTCTATATATAGGAGACACACATATCTCCAATGAAGAACATAGGTCCAAACATAAAGGGCAAAAACAATAATTTAGACAAACAATATCTGAAAAAAGCATGGAGCAGCTATTATTTTTCCAAACAACACACAGAATAAACTCAAGTTAAAAAAATAATTTGAAATGATGATATGAAAAATATGGAATTATGAAGAGAACATCTTACAAAAAACACATTACCATATAAAAACCAATCAAAAAAACATAAAATATATGTAGAGAGATAAGATGAACAAAATGAACAAAGTCAATAGCAAAACAATAACTGTAGGAAACAACTGCAACATATAAGACAAACATGTAGGCTTTTTATTTGTTGCTCATTCTCATCTGCATGTGTTTTATAACCCGCAGATAATGTTATAAATAACCAAATATACTTGGCAGAACAAAAGTTTCCACTATCTGCTTTAACGCACTGCAAAAGAACAAATGAAAATCATAAGTTTTTAAATGAAATAATTTTGAACCCAGGATAACTCCATACATCTATGTACATTTAATTTGTTACCAAAAATAAAAACAACCCAAGAGCATAAAATTGTGACAATCTTATCAATAAATGATTTTAGTGAAACAGGTGGAATAGTTTAATGGGTAAGACACTTATTTTACAATTGACAGATCCAGGTTCAATTTCCAACATCTAATATGATCCCCAGAGCATTAGCAAATGTATTTACTGAGTGAAAATTTACGAGTAATCTCAGAGCATCTCTAAATATAGTCCTGAAAAAAAGATATGGTGAAATGGGATTCAGATCCAAAGAAATAAAATTAAATAATTATCTCAAATAATGTACTAAAGATAAGTTTTGAATATTAGATTAAAATTTAAACATAAAATGATAAGATGTGTAGGTAGTTTGTGGGATTAATGTTAGTGTTTATATTCAACTTGATCATGATTATATAAAGTATATATTCATGACAAAGTGCAAAATATTTACCTTGTAACTGACTTTTTTGATGGTAGCTATTTTATTGCATGCTTAGTGAGCTTCTCCATTGACAATTCAGTTCAGTATAAAATCTAATGGAAAATATACTGCTCTGGGAAGTATCTTTACATAAAAAATAAAACATTTGCTAACTTTAATGGCTTTTATGTTAAGAATTACACTACATCTTTGACTCACTGATTTTCCAAGATTATCTTGTACACTTTTCAAAATTACATTATAATTTCTTTGGTTCTTTATTTTATTTATGTTTTCTTTCTCTTTTTTTACAGGAAAACTCAAACTAGACGAGATTAAATGACTTGTTGAAAATCAAAAAGCTCATAAAATATGGAGATTAGATCAGAAAGAACTGCCAAATCGCTAGTCCATAAATAGTTTGCCATTCTGTTGTCAAGGAACTAGATTACAGTTTCAAATTTGTAGTTGCTGGTTTTGTGATGGAAAAGTCACTTGCAACTTTAACTGAGTTACCGCACTGTGCCTCAGAAATGTTGTAAGATTCCATTCCCTTTAGTTTTCAACAAAGTTGCCCTAGATTACATTTGTAATTTGTGGATTTAAAAATCTAATTATTTTGTATTATACAGATAGCATTTTAGTATTTTGAGATTATACTCTAAATTCAACATTATACTTTATTTCACCGTACATTACTACCATTATGATGATTTCACCTATTGTTGACATTTTTATTTTAATGATGATTTTAGTGCTCTATAAAAAATTGTAATATCATTGAAGTAATGATTAACCATGTTTGTTAGAGTGACATTTATACTAAAAACTTTTAGTGATTTAAAGCTATTTCTTAGTGGTATATAATTAATAAATGCATATATAACCAAATAAACATACTTTTCACAAAGAAGAGGCCAGTGCTTTGCTTTAATTACATTATGCCTGCACTACATAATTTCTTTACATGAGTCACTAAACAAGCTAGATACAATAATTAATTAAAAACACTAAGACTGATGAGAAATTAAGCAGGTAGGGTGCTTGTCTGCGCATGAATATCTTGAGTCCAATCCCAGCACTTTATATGGTCTCATCAATTTTTTCAGGAATAATTTCCTAGCATAAACCAGATATAAACATAGCCAAGTGTTTTCCCAAACTAAAATAATAATTAATTATCAAATAAATAAATAATAACCATTGAACTAGAGAAGCGATATATATGAATATGTAATTAATTTAATATGAATTTCTTATATGTCTGCTATTCATATAGTAATATAAGCAAACATATATGCATATGTGTTTATTTCTTTCCTCTGCGTTGATCTTCTTTATATAAGTCAGGATGTAAGAATGGCTGACATGCCACTTAAATCTTATATTACTTAAGCTTTAGTTATTTTATTATTCACATTTTGTATACAAGAATTACTGTAATAGTTGATATGAAGAAAGAAATAATTTTTCTTTTGGTTCTCTGGGGTCCATGATTTGGAGATATGAATGACTACATCAGTATTTTTTGTAATTTATAAAACAAAGTCATGAAAGAATAAATTGTATTAATGTTAGCTGAAATTTTGAATAAGTATTATTAGTAAGATAGCAACCCCCTCAAAGAGGGGTGAATGCAGTTAGAAAAATAATACACTAAAAACTACCATGGCAATGTTAATGAGTGAGAGAAGTATAATGACTGTCTCAAATACAGGCTGGAGGTATTGGAGGAGGGATATGGGGGCACTGATGGTGGGAATGTTATACTGGTGAAGTGAGGGATGTTCTTTTTGTGACTGAAACCCAACAACAGTCTTGTTTGTAATCATAGTGTTTAAATAAAGATGTTATTTAAAAAAGTATATATTCAATGAAATTTTTGTGTCAAAGTAAAATATGAGCCCAACAGAGCTTTATACAATTAGAATTCTCCATTTCAAATTTGTGTCCTTAACTTATGTTATTTTCTGAATTTTTTACTCAATTGATAGACATATAGTCATTCATATAAAGAGATAATTAATATTTATTGAATACTTTTGGAGAGATATAATTATTATTTCATATTAATTTGTCATTATGTTATATTATTCTTTGAATATATTACTGAATCATTATTGATAGAAAGATACTTTTATTTATATTGATATTGATATTAAACTGCCTTATAGAATATGTAGGATTGAATTAAACAAAAAACTATTAATAATTTTTTCTATGAAAGAAGGTGACCACAAAATCTGGTGAGAAATAACTACACTGTTAGAGAAATAACTACAGTTATTAGTTAGAGAAAAAACTACATTGACAAAAAATGTTAAAAAAATGGTAGTGAGTGAGAGAAATAGAATACCTGTCTTGAATACAGGAAGGAGGGAGATGGAAGGCATTTGTGGTGGGTACGTTGCACTGGTGAAGGGGGGGGTGTTCTTCATATATATTTCTAGTACAAGTATATATAGTATTGTATATTCATGCTTATAAATATGTATTTTAAAAGATAGCAAATGAAAGACAAATCTATGTTTTATAAAATATGAAATAAGGTGATGTCAAATATTGTTCATATTTACTTATGTATATTATATAATTATATAAATTATTATCAAGTTATCTGTTTTATAGATAATAGTTCTTAATTATGTGTTTGGTTTATATTTAAAGAAAAACCTTAGATGCTTTACAAAATATATACTAAACCTTGTCAATTTGTATTGTGAACAGTAATGGCACATGGAAAAATTATGCCTGGAATGAAAATAACATGATCTTATAGTCCCTGGTGAAGTAATAATCCTTGACCTGATTTAATAAATGATAAGAAATAAATACAATAAATACAGTGTAGCTATAAAATACAGTCATCATAAATTCATGACAGTATGCCATAATCAGTAAACCAATATCACACACTTGTGAAGACATGAGAAACACTGCCATAAGACCTCAGCTTGAACTATGACATGACCTATTCGGTCACTGTAAAAATAAAAAGACATACTTGTCAAAAAATAAAACAAAAACGAAAGACCTATGGCAAAAAATGTGGAGTTAAAGAAAAAAAATCAAGCATGTTTTCTTTGTCTTAAGTTTCAATGTGGGCAAGAACAGATTTTAACAAATCAAGTTTGTCACAGTACCTCCTGCATTTCTCATTACAACTCTGAAAAAGACAATTTTAACAAGACCATGTGCCTTACATATTTATATGTAACCTTTGGGGTTAAAACTAGCAGATAATGGTAGTTCCTATTTGTGTTTTTCTTATTGTTTACTTTTTTATTTCTTGAAGACTATTGAAAGTAAAAACAAATAAATATCCTACTCAATAAATAAACTTCAATTAAGTTTATACAAGAAGATATTAAAGATACTTGAATGATTATAAAATTTGCATCTCTGGGAAAAACATAAACATAGGTAAAATGTTCTCCCTGGTATTTTAAATGCATAATAATAACATAAATTTTTGTTTAAATTTTTTCTTGAGTGTTGAAGCTTTAATTATTTAGTAAAACATGTAACATGCTTTATGCAGTAGAGACAAATGAGTAAAAACACTGGGATACAAGTTACTCCATAAAACACAGGATATTTGGTCACGTGATTTTCCCCTTTTGATAATTTTTTATTTTTAAGTAGTTTTTATTGTGATCAAAAGTAAATAACAAATCTTTCATAGTAAAATTTATTGTACATAGTGACAATGAATCAGGGCCATTCCCACCACCAGGGTTGTTCTCACTCTACCCCTTTTCCCAGCATGTGTCCCATATCTCCTTTCTTTGCCCCCCAGAATGCTAGTGTAACTGTTCTCCTCTGTGTAAAGCTTGTTGTAGATAGGGTCTCAATTCTGTTGTTGTTGACTTTGGGTTTGATGTTTAAGTCTGATCATTTTTTATTTCCACTCAATGTTCATACGGCTGTTTGGTCCTGGTACCATTCATTTTTATTTTTCCCCTCAATTCATTAGGCAGAACAAGATGATTCAAGTTGTGCGGTTCTGCTGGAAGAAGTAAAAATAAATGAAGAAGAAAAACATAACAACAACAAGAAAAAAATTAACAAACAGTAAAAAAAAAAAATAACAGTAACTACCAAAAAAAGAAAAGCACCCAGCAGCAGCAACAACAACAACAACAAAATCACCAACTAATAACCACAAGAGTGAAAAAGAAAGAAAAGGAAGAAAAAAAGAAGAAAAGAAAGAAAAAAAGATAAAATAAATAAAAAGAAAAAAGGAAGGAGTGCTGGTATGGCAAGGTTTTCTGCTTCCTTTTTTTTCCGTTTTTTTTTTTTTTTTGGCATAGGCACAGTAAGTTTTGGGGAAATAAGAAAGGGAATTCCCTTGGTTTAAGAAATTCAGGGTTTCTCCACCCTTGAAGCATACTGCCATAGGAACAACTACTGGCTCTGTACATGCTCATTATCATACCCTAAGGTCTTTTTGTGGTGCCAGGAAACTTTCTGCTCAGTTGTGGATGATAAAATCAGACCTCTGTTGCTAGAGATCTTATTATTTGCACAGTTCATAGAACAAAGTCTAGAATACAGTCTTTCTTTACAGTTCTAGAAGTTCTGTTCCATCTTCCCCTTTTTTAAAAAATAATTTTATTGAGACACATACAAGAAGAAGGTAGACAATTTAGAATGGAATAATCACTATAGATATTTCAGGAATTGTTCTAATGATAAAGATGAAAAAGAAAATTTTATTAGTGTGTAGATTAAAATAATCTTGTATATTATGATGTGACTAAAATATGGACTAATCTCTATAAAATACTATCCAAGTTTTCTCAAAACATTTAACATAGATCATATAATTCAGCAATCCTACTTAAGAGGATCTGTCCAAAATCAAACCTGAAAATTTTAAAAGATATATAAAATCCACTATTAATTTAACATGTTTTATTATATACAAAATCTGTAACAATACTTGATCAGTAGTTGATGAGTGTGAATAAATATGTTATTCATACATTTGTTACAAAATGGATGAAATTAGAGTAACATTCTAAGCAAATCAGATGGAAAAATACAAAAACCCAATGATTTCACTCATGTTTCGTTATAAATAAGTGAGGCAAAGAAATAGATAATAAAAACACTCAAACTTGCTTTGTGAACAACAAATTATGATTTTTCTTTTAAATGATTTTTATCACTTTAGAATATAGTAAGCATTTTCTCTCTAAATTGGAATTCAAACCCATTACTATCATAATGAATCTCACATTGTTTCAAGAAGAATACTGGGTTATTATTTTTCTTTTCTTTTTTTCTTTAAACATAGTGGTTATAAAAATGTTTATACTTGGGTTTCAATCATAGCACATATACCAGCCTTCACCAGTGTGATCTTCCCACCATCAATATCCCCCATTTCTCTCAAATCCCTGCCTGTCTCTTAAACAGGCATTCTGCCTTTCTAACTCACTATTATTGCCATTGTAGTTGTCATTGTAACTGCACTCACCACTCTTTGTGACAAGCTTCATGTCATGAACCTGGTTCTCCTGGTATTCATTTTTATTGTATTTGGATATTAATGCCATACTGTCTTTTATTTTTCATATACTCTGCAGATGAATAAGACTATTATATGTATAGCCCTCTCCCTCTGGCTCATTTCACTCAGTATAATATATTCTCCATGTATAGGCAAATATCATGACTTCATTTTTCCTAATATCTACATTGTTTTCCATTGTGTAAATCTACCATAGTTTCTTTAGCCACTTACCTGTTATTCGTCACTTGGATAGTTTCCAGAATCTGGCTATTAAAAATAGCACTGTGATGAACATAGGGTTGCAGATGGCATTTTTGTATTGTGATATTGTGCTTCTAGAGTATATGCCTAGGAGTGGTATTGCTGTATCATCTGGGAGCTCAATTTCCAGCTTTTTGTTTTTCAGCTTTTTTCCATATGGTTATCCAGAAAGGCTGGAATAGATTATATTCTTACCAGCAGTGAGAGTTCCTTTTGCTCCTTTTCCAGTCCAGCATTGGTTGTTCTTGTTCTTTGTGATGAACAAGCACCAATTTATTATTACCAAAAGAGTCATGAGAAATGAGACAGTGAGGAGTGTTCAATGGTCTTTCTAGAAAGATAAAAATAGTTCAACCAGTCAGTGACATATTATTGTCTATGTCACACAGTACCATATGTTTCAACAGATATGAAACACAACCTTAAGTTCTACATAACAACTCAAGAACAAATAGAAGAAAAACAAAATTATCTTTCATTAAATATTCTCAAGTCAGTTGCAAACTGCTTTATTCAAGCTGAAAGTGAATGGAAATCTGTAAGATTTGACAAACTTGTCTTGTATTATTGTTTAATATGTCTAGACAAAAATGGTAGAGCACTATTGTCAGGACCTGTTTCCATTTGGAGAGCTCAGTTGACATACCTAAATGAGAAGAACTAATTTTGGTATTTTATTTATATGTTGTAGTCAAAATAAAAATGCACTCTTTTTTTGTTTAATAATAGGTTGCTAGAATCATTCAGAAATTGCCTAACAGTATATATCTATCTATATCTATATATAAAGACATAAACTAGTCAAATTGTACATTTAATTAAAGAGCAGTAGCATAATATTTTGAATAAAATGTATTAATTACAGTGTAATACATAAAATGTATCATAGTTATGTTGTATAGTTTCTGAGTAATACAAAACTATTCAGAACAATTTTATTTGTTGTAATGGGAATATGTCTAATCATGAAGAAATAAATGTTTCATAAAATATTTTAATTACCCCAAATTAATAATTTCTAAAAGCGAATAAAGACTTAAGAATCAGTCTTTTTGGTATCTTTTTGGTTTTGCTTATGGGGTTTCATTCAGGAATGAACAGGCCTACCTCTGGCTTGGTGCTCAGAAGTGCTCAGAGGACTATGCAGTGTTTGGATATGCCTTCTACATGCAAAACATTAATTCCACACTTAGAACTATTATCTCTTTGACTCCAGTATATCATATTTGCAAACATGAAAGAATTTGTTCTAACAGTGTTACAAATATCAGAATGCAAAACCTGTAAGGGGTCTGTGCTTGCAAATGAGCATATTTGCATGTGTAGAGGGACTGCTTGTAGAAATGTGAGTTAACTAACAGCATAAAATTTTATCTGTGTGTCATTAAAATACAAACTTTGTCTTCCTGGGATTGATTCTAGATTTTCACAATGCAAGCATACAAGCTAATCTTGTATGTGAGAGAGTACTACGATCTCTCTTGGCTCCTAACCATGCATTTGTCACTGCTAGGATTTGAGTGAAGATTTACAGGAATAGGGTCATTTACTGCAGATGTTTTAAATATAGTACTTTGAATATATTGTAGTATTTCTTTGTTGCTTGTATAATTGTATTCAAAAAAAACTCTGATGTTAATCTTGGGAATTCTCTAACAAGTGAGTCTTCTTTCCAGAACTCAAGATTTGAATTAAGCCTATATCGCAACAAACTTTTGACTGTAGGAACATGTTTACCTAGGTCCATTTGGCCATCTTATCCACACTCCACTCTTTTTTACTTAAATTATTTTCTGAAACTGGGGCCTAAGATATGGCACATTGGAAGGGCTTTTACCTTGCAAGCAGCTGACAGAAGATGGACAGTGGTTCAAATCCAGGCATCTCATATGGTCCCCTGAGTCTGCCAGGAGTGATTTCAGAACACAGAGCCAGGAGCAACCCCTGAGCACCGCCAAGTGTGACCCAACCCTCCTCCCCCCAAGATTATTTCCTGCGGTTTCGAGAGAATGAATAACCCTTAGTTCTTGATAAAATGCTGGACAGCAGTAGCAAAGACTCAAAATAACTTATGTGTTTTTATTTACAAAACATATTGAAGATGACATTTGCTGCCACAATGCCGTTGCAACATAATGAGAATATATATATAACAAATATATATATATATATACATACTGTGGAATGAACTATTTGTTCATAACAACTGTGAAACACTTAAAATAAGGTTTTGAGTTATGTTAAAAGTATGCATTGTATATACAGAAAATGGAGAGAGGGTGTAGATTATATGTTGAAGAGAAACATGAGCGTTTCCAAAGAAAAGGGTGTCAAGAGTATACATCTTATGTGGAAATGTAAATAAATCCCCAAGAAGGAAAATTATGAAGGTCTATAAATCAATTTCTTGGGATTAAATTCCCAAGGTATAGAGTAAATTAGGGCTACTATTGCCAGGACACAGAGTGTGATGCACCAACAGGGTTAAAATTTAAAATACAAACTATCAAACTGGTTTTAAAGTTGAATGGAGATGGGGAAAGAATTATGAGTGTTGAGAAACCCGCATTTTAGCACACTGATTTTGTGTCAGTGGGAGCGGGCTGTTGAATCACAACCTACTGTACTCAGGGATTCATTCTATTCCTATCCTCAGGGATGACTCTTGATCACGTTCAGGAGTTCATATGCAGTGCTGTGGATTGAGTCATGAATGATCATTTGCAAAACAAGTAATCTAACCATTTATTCTCTCTGATCCATTTAGCACACTGATTCTGACTGATCTTTTTCTACAACAGATAAAGGAATCAAAGAAAAATCTGATATGTAACTTCTAGGGGGGAAAAGCGGCTTTAGCACATGACAATATATTAGCAACTTATTTCACTGACATTTGGTTATATTTATCTAGAATGAGTCTTATGAGAATGCAAAATGTCTAGAATTTAGTTTTGAAATACTGACAAAGACAAGTCCTGAATAAATATTTTGAATTAACTCATGAAAAAATTAGGAAAATAAGAGTACAAAGTGACATAAATTATTAAATATGAACGTTTCTCAAAGGCAAGAATAATCAATCAAGATGGAAGACTAGAACTTAATAAAATAGGAAAGGTTAACGAATTTAACATTAAGTTGATTTCTTGTATAGTAGACAAATTCAAAGGAAAAGGTAAATTCAAAGGTAAATATGTGTACTGGTAACATTTCTAATATGAGGCTCATAGAACTAGCATTAAAACAGGCATTTTTAAATATTACATGAAATAAGTTAAATTATGAACTTGTGATTCAATCTGGAACATAAAGTCATGGTAAAATATTCAAATTTTATAGAATGTATCTATAAAGAAATCGAAGAATGGAGCACTCAAAGGCCTAGAGTGCACTATTAACAAGCTGGAGTCCAGTATTTATTCCCCAGGTTCTCAAGCTTGCCTGAACATTGAGAAGACTGAACCCAAACACTGAACTACCAAAAATCCTGGAACTTTGTGGGTATGGCTAAAACAGAACAAAACAAAACAAAAAGACAAAATTAGGAAAGTGATAATAGGATTATGCATCTAATAATTAATTTATTATTTTGAAACCATTGACCTAAAATAAGAATAATATGCAAACAATTTTCTGAATAGACATTTAATTTACAGAAATTAAGCGAAGTTTAGAAACTATCTTGAACTGTACCTCACATTACTGAAAATAACGGCTAAGATTTTTATAGTTAGAAGTAGATTTCTGGTTTGGAATCAATATTTATAGCTACTATGTAATACACAATTTTGCTATATCAAAGTATGAATGAAGTATTATGCATACACAAATATTTTAAGAAAATTTTTATTTAAAATATCTCATAATAATCATAGTATAGTAAATTTATATAGTAATGCAGAAAACATTTTCTCCAATCTCTCCTGCTGTATGGAATTGTTATGTATCTCATCTTCCACAGCACCAAGTCTATTCTCAGCTTCTGATACCCTGTCCCAGAGCTTATCCATTTTGTCATTCACTTTGTTTACTGACTTTTTCAGGCCTGTTAGTTGACATGTTATTTCAGTTTGGAGTTTTGTGATTTCTGTCTTCATATTTTCTTGGTTCTTATTAGTGTTCTGTTCAAGTCGATCCATGGTTTCTTTGAGTTCTTTGAGCATCTTCCATATTGCTAGTCTAAAGTCCTTATCTGAGAGGTTGATTAGTTGGTTGGTCATTATCTGGTCCTCAGAATTGTCATCTTCATTCTCTATGTCTGATGCTGGCCTGCATTGTTTCCCCATTGTCATACTTGTATTGTGGGTTTTTCTACGTGTTGTGGTGGAATTCATTGGCTATATGATACAGGCACCACTCTCCTCTGGCTCTGCCCTTTCTGGATGGGCTGACTTGCCTCTAAGGGAGGGGAGTCCTCCGTGGATGAAGCCTCACACTGGATCAAATCTTAGGCCCGAGCATGCAACAGAGAAGACAGTCTGGAGAGAAATGCTTGCTTCTGTGATTTAGCACAGTTCTTAGTGTGGTTTTTTCTTCTTCTTGCGATGGTGTTCTTTTCTTAGAAAGAGCGCACAGCCGAGTAGCGAAGCAAAGCGGCCATGCTCTGCTGGAGCCTCTTTTCGCCCCACTCCCAAGAGTTTCACACAAGAGGACAGTAGACAGACATTTACAGGTAGCACTCACAGTTTTTCACAGTTGGGCCCCACTGGGCAGGCGTAGTTTCATGGATTTTCCCAGCCTGATGTCACAAACAGGGGACCCGGCTTCTGCCAGAAAACATTTTCTGATGTGAGTTTTTGCATTGCCTAGGTTTAGTATTACTTACAGAACAATTAACAATTTGCTTAAATGTTTGTTTGGTTTTTCTTTTTTTGGTTTTTGGGCCACACCGGGATTTGAACCAACCACCTTTGGTCCTGATCGGCTGCTTGCAAGGCAAACACCGCTGTGCTATCTTTCCGGGCCTTGCTTAAACATTTTGAGATCTCTAAATCTCAGTTTTGCATTAGTAAAATATAACTTAATTTTATTATCTATAATATTTGTTACAATATTATAGAAAATATTATATTCAATATATTAAATTTAATATATTGTCTATAATATTATTATAATCAATACATTTAGTATATTATATATTATTACATAGATTATAATATAAATATTTTCTACATATATCTATAATATAATGTATTACTATACCAGTATTTTAATATGTAACAATATATGTTGAAATACAGTGTTAGCATATGCTAGCTCCTTAAATATTTGTCTATTATGTTGATTTTAGTAAACATAAAATGGTTTCAATTAAATATGCAGGGATCATACTGTACTTCAGATAACAGATATATAAAACACATTCAATTCCTTCCTATTTTCTTTATTTTAGATTAAAAAATCCAGATCTATTATTACACACACTAAAATTGTTAATCTTCTTGCCTCTGGATCTCCCATATATTAAAAAGAAAACAGTAAACAGAATGTTACATAGTCTGTCTATTATATTCTATGAAAAATCAGCTGGAGATTGAGTTCCATATCTCATAGCTTATTTACCTCCAGCAGGACTTGAATTTTTTAAGATAATATTTCTTAAGAACTTCTATTAGAGTAAGATGCTACATTTTTTCTTTGCATTATTTTAACTTTCAGATATATTTATTCCATTATACTAAGGTTTCAATGAATTCCTGAAAATCTTCCCTGAAAATTGAAATAGTCAATTAAAAGAAAATTGTCTTTCCAATCAAAACATTTATCTTCTCATTATTTTTACTATGCTTAATTTTAAGTTGAAGCACACTTAAAATATTAAGATGAATATGTATTCTCATTGTTACCACAAATGTGTAAAATGATATACAGAAAAGTATGATTTTACTATTTCAGCTACCTTAAATTAGCTTATATGTTTTCTGTCCAAACACCTTTTGTCTTACCCAAGGCCGGACAATTTTTTTATTTATAGTTTATGTTTGATAACTTTGTTTTGTGCATCATTACATATAAATTATTCATAACAAATCCCCACTCCTCAGTCCCTTCATAAAACTATCCATAATATGATGTGAATGTCATGGCTATTCCAAAACATTTTAAAATCAAATAGTTTATAAATTGAAAATGAGGAAAGAATGCTATTAGATAAATTTGGAAAATTACATAGGGGTAACACATAACAAAAAAAGTAAGAAGAAGCTATTCTAAGAACATAAATTTGCCTATTTTTAGGGTTGCTGATTCCACTGACATGAATAAATATTATTCATAAATATTATAGTATTATAAATAAATATTATATTATTATATTATATTATAAATAAATATTATAGTAATTAAATTGTATGTTTTAAAGAAAATTTTATCTGGAACATTAATTTACAGTCAATTTATATTTGAATATTTGGAAAATGTATGGCAAACCATATTTTGTCTTCTAAGTTAACCACAAACAACATAAATATGTTGGAACTTTAATAAATATAATTTTGGAAAACTTACTTTAAATTAAATTGTAAATTAGCAAGGCAATTTCTATAGTCATAATATTTTCATTTATCAGTTTCAGAAGGAGCTGATAATATATGCTTACATTGATTAAAAATCTGGGATGAGTCATTAGTATCACAGTCCCTGGCAGGCCAGCAGCCTATGCATGCCATCATAGTAGGACCTGACCAACAATGGCCATGCCAAGTGGAAATGAGGCTCTGCGTTTCAAATTCTGTGCCTGCTTCTGACTTGTTAGTCCACAGCAACTCTCTTTTGACTAGTGCTTGATTCAGACAAGGAGATAGAAAAGCCTGCATAGAAGGAATGTCCTCACTCAGAGGGAAGGAACTGCCAAATCCAACACAGGCAAAAAATATAATGCAGAATGAAGCATGTGATTTCACAGTTAACAAGGCCACTTCTTCTGAAGAGTGAAAGTCTTAAAAAAATTTAGCCTGAAATAACATTACAGGGAATAAAAACAACAACAATAAACACTGAAGAATAAATTAGTGTACTATGTTGAACAAGATACATACAACCATTTGAAAATAAAATTAAAAAAACACATAAAATATCGACATGAAGAAAAACAATATTTATATTACATAGGTATTAGTCAAGAAAAAAAGACTGGGAATACATTTTGGTGGAATAAATTAAAGCCGAATATTTTCCCAGTTTTTAGAATGATCCAAATTAAAGCAGCACAATGAGTTTATTTGTTTGTTTGTTTGTTTTTGGTTTTTGGGCCACACCCGTTTGATGCTCAGGGGTTACTCCTGGCTAAGTGCTCAGAAATTGCCCCTGGCTTGGGGGGACCATATGGGACGCCGGGGGATCGAACCGTGGTCCGTTCCTTGGCTAGCGCTTACAAGGCAGACACCTTATCTCTAGCGCCACCTTCCCGGCCCAGCACAATGAGTTTAAAGCAAAATAAATCCACACAGAAAATACAGAGACATGTTATTAAAATTGGGAGGAACAAATACATTTATAATCTACTTAGTAATTCATATCCAAAAACCTTATCACTCAGATTTAAAGGTGCAACATAAAACTTTACACAAAAAGGCTAAAGTTCGCTTTTTTAATTTCTCGTCCTTCCTTTCTTTTTCTTTTACTTTCTCTTTTTCTTTCACTTTATCTCTTCTTTTCTTTTACTTTCTCCTTCCTTCCTTCCTCCCTCCCTTTCTCCCTCCCTTCTTCCTTTTTTTCTTTCCTCCCTCCCTCCCTCCTTCCTTCCTTCCTTTTCATTTTTTGGTTTTGGGGCCACAAAATTAAAAAATAAAAAGAAAAAAGAAAAAAAAGAGGCTAAAGTTCATGGTCACTAAACTAACTTATTTAGAAAATATGGTTTCATATGAGAAATCTAAGATAAATAAGAAGTGCAGAAACATAAAAAATAGAATGACAACAAGTCATTTTATTTTAATTCAATTTATGTCAATAATTTAATTTACCGATATAAAGGCAAGGTTTTCTGAATGATAAAAAATGGTTACCTCAGCTTTCTACTGTTTACAATTAACAAACTTGAACTATTGATAAAAAAAATCCTCAAATAAAACTATGTAAAACAGCCAGGTAAGTAAATAGTAGCCTAAAAATGCTTGTATTATAGGGAAGCTTAATTTCTAGCCTTTTAAGTAATATTCATATTATTTTCCAAAAAAGGTTGGATCAGTCTGCATTCCCACTAACAATGAATGTGAGTCCCTTTCTCTCCTCATTCATACCAGCAGTTTGTGTGTATGTCTGTGTGTGTGCTGTGTGTCAGATGCTGTGGTGTGAGATGATATCTCATTGTTAATTTACTTTGCAACTCCCTAGTAGTAGTGATGTGAAGCATTTTTTTCACATGCCTTCTGGCCACCTGTATTTCTTCTTGGAGGAAATGCCTGTTCATTACTGCCTCCAATTTTTGATGGGTTATATTTTTTTCATGTAAAGTTCAATTAGTACCTTGTATATGTTTTTCTTTAATAATAATATATTTATTAAACAACATGGTTACAAAAATGTTCAGATGGGTTTCCATCATAGGATGTGCACCACCATTCACCAGATTAACTTTCCCACCATAAGTGGCCCCCTTCACACTCTTCCCCTACTTCCGTCATGTCTTTGAGACAGACTTTTATTTCTCACTCACTACAATTGTTATGATAGTTGTTAATGTAGTTATTTCTCTAACTATGCTCACCACTTTTTGTGGTAAGCTTTATGTCATGAAATGGTTCTTCTGGTCCTCATCTCTATTGTTTCTGGGTAACTACACTATACTGTATTTTATTTTTGTTAAAACCTACAAATGAGTGAGACTATTCTGTGTCTATGTCTCTCCCCCTGACTAATTTTACTAAGAATAATGGTGTCTACTTCCAATCATATACAAGAAATTTCATGACTTAATTTTTTTTTCTAACAGCTGCATAGTATTCTACTGTATATATGTACCGCAGTATCTGTAGACACTTATATGTTGTTGGGCATCTAGGATGCTTCCAGATTCTGACTATAGTAAATAGAGCTGCAATGAACACACACTTGCAGAGGGTATTTTTGTATTGTGATTTTATTCTCAGGGTATATACCTAGTAATGGTATTGCTGGATTAAGTGGGAGTTCAGTTTCTAGTTTTTTTGAGGAATCCTCATTTTGTTTTCCAGAAAAGCTGGACCAGCCAGCATTCTCACCAGCACTTAATAAGAGTTCCTTTTCCACACATCCTAGCCAACACTGATTATTCTTGTTCTTTTTGATGTATGTCAGTCTCTGTGGTATGAGATACCTTCATTTACAAAGAAGACAGATATAACTTAAAAAACATAAAATTTGTAGAAAAGATTATTCTTTATGAACATGAACATAAAGTTCCTCAATAAAATTCTAGTGAATAAAGTATGATGATACACTAAATGGATCATATACCAAGATCAATATATATAGGAAAATAAGACTAGTTAAATATACATATCAATCAATGTGATATGCCACGTTATCAAATCAAACACAAAAGAAAAACACACACATCAGAAGCTATAAATTGATAGTCTTTGACAATATACAGTAACCTTAAATGATAAAATCCTTCAACAAAAGAAGTATTGGAACTTATCTCAATATTGTAATGGTCACATAAAAGAAACACAAATGGTATCATAACTGATAAAAATTAAAAGCTCTTACTTTGAGATTAAGTAAAAATAAGCATGCCCTTTTGGTGCTCTATTATACTTGTATTATTAAGAATGATTTTGCAAAATAATTATGCAAGAAAAAGAATATGAAAGTATATAAGTCGGTAGAGGAGAAATAAAACTATTATTTATAGATTATATAGTATATATAAAAACCAGAAAAATATCAGTAAATTTTTCTAGAAGCAGTTAATTTACACCATTAAGTGGCATACTGCAAAATCAATGCACATAAATATTTAAGGCTTTTTTTTTGCATTACCAAAAGTATAGAACAAACAAAAATATAGAACAACATCACCAATAATAACAACAAAAACCTCTTTTTACTCAGGCTCCAAAGCAATAGTACAATGTATATATTGATCGTGTTGAATGCATAACCTACCCAGGATCAAACTCTAGAACGATATATGATCGATCTCCTGAGTATTTTCAGGAGTTAATCTGAGCATATATCCATGAGTAATACAGCCCACTGCCGAGTGTCATTCAAAAAACAAAGAAAAACTTCCTCTCACTCATGATTGTGTCAAAAACTCAAATATGTAAATATATAAGTAATGTAAAAAAGATAGTGAAAAACTTATTTAGTGAGAGCTATATCCTTCTTTTGAAAGACATGATAAAATATATATTATTTGTTAATGAATTTTAACAATCAATATTATTTGGATAATCATCTTGAGGCCAGAGCTATAATACAGTGGATAGCATTTACCTATACAATGGTGACCCTGGCTCAATTCCTAAAATTCCACTAGGAAAGAGGCCTGAGGACAGAGTCAGAATTAATCCCTGAGCATCACTGGGAGTGGCCAGTAAAACAAAGCAGAACAAAAAAGCAATCTTACGGGGCTGGTGAGGTGGCGCTGGAGGTAAGGTGTCTGCCTTGCAAGCGCTAGCCAAGGACCACGGTTCGATCCCCCGGCGTCCCATATGGTCCCCCCAAGCCAGGGGCAATTTCTGAGTACTTAACCAGGAGTAACCCCTGAGCATCAAATGGGTGTGGCCCGAAAAACCAAAAAATAAAAATAAATAAAAAGCAATCTTACACAAATAATATTCAAATGCAACTAGATTTACTTCAAAATGTCCCTGTTAGTTTTAAGGCCATAAAGCCAAATACTTATAATTTTTATATGGAAGCATAGAATTTACAGAATAGCGAAAGCAATAGGGAAGAATCAAATGGGGACCATTGCCTTCCTAGATTTCACAATTTACCAGAAAGCTATAGTACAACACAGTATGGTAATGGAATAGAATAAAGATAGATTGCCAAATCAATGGGATAGAATTGATACCTATTGGGCAAAAAAACAATATATACAAAGCATTCATACAGTTAAAAACGACAACAAAGTGCTCGCTTCGGCAGCACTTATACTAAAATTGGAACAATGCAGAGAAGATTAGCATGGCCCCTGTGTAAGGATGACATGCAAATTCGTGAAGCGTTCCATATTTTATACATGGCGGTTAGAAATGATACAATCATAGACTTCGCAGCTACATGGATGGACCTAGAAAATATTATGTTAAACGAAGTAAGCCAGAAGATGAAAAGTAAACATAGAATGATAGCACTATTCTGAAGTACCTAGAATATACACCAAATATACAACCAATACCCCGCAATCAAATAACAGGGTGTAACAGGATAGAAACCTCAAATACTGTAATAATCACCCTATACTGGGGAGTAGAGCCCAAAACAAAGGGAAGAGAAACAACACAAAGCCCGACTACACATTATACTATAAAGAAACTAGCAACAGCAGAAACAGAAGCGTAGAGAGAACAGGGGTTCCTGGATACAAAGGGTGAACATCCTACAGTGGTACCTTGGTGCTCAGTCACAAGAGGCACCATACTCAGCTTGCATCATGAAAATGTCTGGATAAAACTCTTTAACAGACCCTTTATCTCTAGATTATGCCTTCTTTTAGGACCTGAAGCACATGACCAGCCAGACCACCGAAGCAACAACTGTGACCTACAGATTTATACTTACAGGGCCTAAGCATCGAACACGTTCAAGCAAACTAACATGCCCTTGCTCTTTTACCCTCTCTTCTCATTACTTTGTATTTTTGTTGTTGTTGTTGTTGTTGTTGTTTGTTGGTACTGCTTATGGAGCTATGCAGTGCAAGGATTCAAAACTGGTTTTGAATGCCTGGTTGAACAATGATCTTTAATCATGGTAAAATTTTATTTGTATTTCAAACTCATGGTATTATTTGGTTCTTAATTTTATCGCATGCAAATAGACTTTTCGTAGTTTATCTATTTTGAACCATAGGTATGTAAGATATAATTTTATTTTTAAGTACTCCTCACCAAGACAATTTGTGCCTTTAAATACTGTCAACATATTAAAAAATAAAGATCTCTAAATCTTATTATATCTTAGTCATTCCTTAAAAATAATGCTAACAAAATTTGATGACTTTATAATAATTTTGACCCAAATATACGTATCATTAGTGCCCAGTGCATACATTTTTAAAAATTATTTATTTACTGCTCCCTATGAAAATAATAGCGATATTTACATATTTTATTTCTAATTGTAATTTTTTAAATAGTAAAAAAATTGGGTAATGTTTTTCCATATTCAATGAATATGTAAATGAAAAACTCTAAGAAAAAGTGTTTGCATTAGGAAAATGCAATCAGTCTTCATGTACCAAAAATAATTAACACAGCATGCTGTTATTCAGTTGTTGATTAAAAGTATATATTAATATATTTCTAATAACTGTATTAGCTGCTATTTTCTCTGCACAATGCAATCATAAGATATGTTTGAGCTTTTAAAAGACTCAAGTGTTAAGTACTAAAATAGCATTTGAAACTGTCCACTTACTGCAAACATATTAGATAGTGAAAAAATAATGCATTCGTTGAGTTTTTTGGATAACTTCAGTGAAGCAAATGGAAAATATGACACCCTAGGAATAGAAAATCTCAGAGTGTCACAAAAATTCCTAGGAAAATTAGAACCATAAAATTATTAAAAATAAAACACAAATATTAAAACTCCTACAACTGACGTATAATATACGATTTGTTAGTTGTACTCTTATTTATAATACATTAAAATTAAGTGCATGTATTTGCTGTATACTGAAAATATAGTGGTAATTATAGTGGTATAATTATTGCTAATTATGTGATATAACGTCAAATACAATTTAAATTTTTTTAAAACTTGAAAATAAAATTTAAAAAATATCTTTTTTTTTTTTTTGGTTTGTGGACCACGCCCAGTGACGCTCAGGGGTTACTCCTGGCTATGCGCTCAGAAATCGCTCCTGGCTTGGGGGGATCATATGGGGCACCAGGGGAGCGAACTGCTTCCATCCTAGGCTAGCACTGGCAAGACAGACACCTTACACCACCATTCTGGCCCCAAGGGAAATAGCTTTTATTTACTTATTTTATTTAATTTTTTTGAGCCACATCTGACTCTATGTTTAAGGGATGATTTCTGGCAGTACAGGGAGCTCATATAAGGTGCCAGGAATCAAAATCAGTTCAGTTCAGGAATCAAACCCAGCATGAAACAGTAGCCTTAATAGCACACTATGTCTCTGGTTCTGTAAAAAAAAAAAAATATATATATATATATATATATGTAAAACTTTAGCTTTAATTGCTATGAAGATAATAGTAATTTATAGCCTTCACTCACAAAACACAGATCCAATTTATAGTGTATTTTAATGAACATATTATATAAATATATTATAGCATCTTTTGTACATTTACCCACAAGTATAATTCTGCATATGTCAAATCACTCACTCTTTAAGTAGTAACTAACCAGGCTAACAAGAGTATGCATAAATATTTTATACAAATATTAATTAAGAATATTGAGCCATCAGAAAAAATCTGTCACATAGGGGCCGGGCAGTGGCGCTCGAGGTAAGGTGCCTGCCTTACCTGCGCTAGCCTAGGAGACGGACCGCGGTTCGATCCCCCGGCGTCCCATATGGTCCCCCAAGCCAGGAGCGACTTCTGAGCGCATAGCCAGGAGTAACCCCTGAGCGTCACCGGGTGTGGCCCAAAAACCAAAAAAAAAAAAAAAAAAAAAAAAAAAAATCTGTCACATCGTTCAGAAATAATTTGCAGATAATTTGAATATTAAATACCATTTGTAACATTAGTAACCTAACTTTATATTGTCAAATTTCCATACTTTATTTCTTTAAAATAAGGAACTCAAAGTAAATTACTTTGTTGAGTATATGTGTTGACCAAATTAAAATAAAATTTAAAATGTATTAAATTGAAAACATCCAAATACTGACTAAATGCATATCCAGTTTGTATGCATATACATTAAACTGTGGCTAAATAACTTCATGGTAAGAATTCAGATAAAACACATGACAACCTAGAAAATATTGCAACAGTAATTAGAAAGAACCATTCTGACTCTGAGCACTCTCATAATGCAGATGAATAAGGAGCTGTAATTTCTTATTTGGGGAAAATGTTTGGAGAGAAACAGTGAATATTTTTTAATTGTGAAGCAAGATATATTTTATTGAACAAAATTTACTTACATATAAAGAGAACAATAGAGGAATATCTGATTAAGAAATAACACAGACTACTTCACAGTGGGGAAAAACAAAACCACAGATACTTGTGCAAAGGAGAAAATGATCTTGACATAGCAGGCTGAACTGTGTATTATTAAACTCAAATGTATGACTTTAAATGTGTCTCAAATGATTCAACTTTTTAGGTTAAAATGTAACTAAATTAAATGAAAGAAACACATGGGGCAAAATAAAATACAATTTAATACATTAAATTTAATACATTAAAAAAACAAAATTACACCGAAACTATCACTAAAATTAGAATCGTTCTAAATAGTCATCAGTTATGGCAATGGTCAAAAACAAAAAATTAAAAGAAAATCATATGATTTCTGTTGAGTAATTGTTGTAATATTGTTTTTGCCTGTCATCCCACCTGGATCTTCCAGGTGGGGGGAATTAAGGAATGAAATAAAAAGCTTGTTGGGGAGGCATAGGGAGCTCTTTTGCCAGAACTGACGGCTGGTTCAGTTTGCTTTTTGGAGCTGGCTGCAACTGACAAAAGACTTTCCTTGCTGAACCTTTGGTCCCCTGATCTTTTGCATTCGTTGATTATTTACTCCGGACATTATTATCAAAGTCTCCCCAAAAGGGGGGACGGAAGGATGGGATTCAATTTATCTTTTTGGGAATCATTCTTTGACTTGGAGACCATCAACAAGGGGTTTGACCTCCCCCAACATTTGGCGCCCGGAACAGGTGAATCTGGACCCTCTGGAACTGTAAGTGACATGTTTTATTGGAAATCACCTCTGGAGATCCTTGGCTGGTTATTATGGATACTCACGCTCACTATGCCATCTGTTATTAAATACATCGGTTTGGCATTACTCAAGTGCATTACTCTGCTTGGATATAAACCATTTGGTTTGATACTAGTAAATATCATTGTCGTTGGATGGTTGCTGCTTACAATTCAATCAAAAATTTCTACTCCAATATTTGCATTGCTTGAGTGGTCTCCATTAGTCATAGTTTGTGGAATTTCTGTGTTGGCTAATATGACTACCATATGCATAGTCATTGGCTGGTGGTTAGGAAATAGACAATGTGGAAATTGTAAAGTGATGACCAGTATGGACAATAAAAAAATTTTTCCTACGAAAATTCAGACTAAGATACAGGCTGATAAATCTAACACTGGCAGCAAAAGTATAGGTATTTTTGCCGGTAAAAAATCAACTCGGACACGTAATTTAGATACTCATAATCCAAATCAAGATCTTGACACTGATGATCAGCCTCCAGTGCTAAGTCCACAAGAGAGTCCTGATTCTGTTCACAGTATGGACTCACATGTTAATGCCAACTCAGACAATGAACCACATTCTAGTATTCCACACCTCAGGCATCAGAGTCCTGTGCAAGGTACTTCTGCTAATCCAGCCTCAACTCCATTTCAAACAGTATATGTTTCAAATTATGAACCTCTTGAAATGGAGGATGTAGAACGGTTTAAGAAAGCATGTAAAGAATATGGGGCTACCTCTCCATATTGTCAGGAGGTGCTAAGCATGTGGTGTCGAAAATCAATTTGGACTCTGCATGACTTTAAAAAACTTGCTGAAATATGCCTGCCATCTAAACAGCGAACTGAATGGGAAATGTTATATGCAGAGGGTGTGAAATCCAAACTATATAGTCCAGATGGAACCAAAAAACGAGTGGCAGGGGTTAATCTCTCATATGAATTATTAATGGGAGAAAATCAATATTCAAATATACAGACACAAGCAGCTTTACCAAAGGAAATCTCAAAAATAATTAAAGACATTGCATTATCTGCATGGGAAAGAATTGATACTAACAGTACTGGTGAGGGAACCTTTTTAAGAATCATCCAAGGTCCCCAAGAGCCTTATGTAGAATTTGTGGCTAAACTCAAAGATGCTTTAAAAATACAAGTTAAAAATGATGAGGTGAGGAAATTTCTAGAAAAATGTTTGGCTTATCATAATGCTAATTCAGCTTGCAAATTGGTATTGGCTCCGTTGCAGGAAAAAGCTGATTTAAATGAATTTTTATATGCCTGTAGGAATGTTTATGATATACCCCATTCATTAGCAAATTCAGATCAGGTGCAAACCTTTGCAATTACTAAAGGAAATATACCTCTTTACCAAAGGGGACAAAAACTTGCCCGAAAACCAGGTCTCTGCCCAAAATGTAATAAGGGTTACCACTGGGCAAAAGACTGTAGATCTGGAAATCCCCATAGTAATAACATAGGAAGAACTTTTAATACAAACCCTAGGAGACAATTTGCCTGTTACCATTGTGGAAAACAAGGACATATTAAAAGGAATTGCCATCTTTTGTTAAATTCAGTTCCTCCAGGATCTACAATTAAAAAACAGGGAAACTCCTACAGGGCCCATCCCCAGGCCCTTACAAATCAGGGGCAAAGTCATCAAACCATAATTCTCCCCAGCCCAGCCCAAGAAGATTAATTTCAATCAGTGAATTAACACATGCCACTGTGGGCAGTGCTGGGCTTGATATAACTTGCCCAGTGGACATTACAATTTATCCAGGAGAATGCCCTTATATGCTACACACAGGCATAGTGGGACCACCACCCCCAGATACAATGGGTTTGATTCTGGGCAGAAGTTCCCTTAATGTAAAAGGTATATCAGTAATCACAGGTGTTATTGATTCAGACTCAAAGGGAGAAATTATTGTAGTTATCAATGTGCCTGTTACTTGGACTTTCAAAAAAGGGGAGACAATTGCCCAAATAGTAATAATACCTTATGTTAAATTTGGGACTTCAGATAAGATAAGAACTGGAGGTTTTGGAAGCACAGATCCAGGGGCTGCCAAAAACCCATTAGTGGCTTTGATTACTAAATGTAAAGATGAAAATCCAATGATTAAACTTAATATAGAAGGGCAAGTCTTTAATGGCATGATAGACACAGGTGCTCAGGTCACTGTAATTTCTGATAAAGAATGGCCAAAAAATTGGTCTCTGCAAGAAATTCCATATTCGTTAAAAGGAATAGGAGGCCTGAGTTCTTGCTTGTTAAGCACAAGAACCATGGTATTTTATGGCCCAGAAAATCAAAAGGCTATAATCAGACCTCATGTGGGCCCATTCTCACCATCCCTGTGGGGCCGTGATTTGCATAAACAATGGAAGGCAGAATTCCATATTCCATTAGCTCAAGGTGAGCCTGAACCTTCTTCTGAATTAAAAACCCAAAATTTTTGGTAGGGGCCACTGCTAGTAAAACCCCAGCACCAATAAAAATAAAATGGAAATCTGATGAACCAATTTGGATAGGCCAGTGGCCCCTTAAAACTGATAAATTAAAGGTGCTGACAGAATTAGTGGAAGAACAGCTAAAATTAGGACATATTGAGCCTTCGTTTTCTCAATGGAATTCACCTGTATTTACCATAAAAAAGAAATCTGGTAAATGGAGATTGTTAATGGATCTGAGAGCTGTGAATTTATCTATGGTACCTATGGGAAAATTACAGACAGGTTTACCATCACCTGTAGTAATCCCTAAGGAATGGCCACTAATTATAATTGACCTAAAAGACTGTTTCTATCATATTCCTATTCACCCAGATGATAAACACCGTTTTGCATTCTCAGTTCCTTCTATTAATAATACTCACCCTTGCAGGCGTTTTCAGTGGACTGTTCTCCCTCAGGGCATGCTAAATTCACCAACTATGTGTCAATATTTTGTGGACAAAATTTTGAGCCCTGCTCGTGAAAGATTTCCCCAAGCTATAATTTATCATTACACCGATGATATTTTAATTACAATGAATAATGAAACAGATTTACAGAAATTATATGCTTATGTGATCAATTGTTTGCAAATGGCAGGACTGAAAATAGCTTTAGAAAAAATACAGACCATGCCACCATATCAATACTTGGGCTTTATTTTGGACAGAACATCAATACGTCCACAAAAAATTTCCATAAAAAAAGAGAACCTTAAAACGCTTAATGACTTTCAGAAACTTTTGGGTGATGTAAATTGGCTCCGCCCAGCACTAGGAATCTCAAATGCAGAGCTGTTTAATCTGTTTAAAACTTTGGAAGGTAATCCTGCATTAGATAGTCCCAGAAATTTAACACAAGCTGCTAAAAATGAATTGGACATTTTCTTGAACAGACTGCAAAAATTATTTCTTTTAAGATTTATCCCTGGAGAGAAGGTATTTTTATTAATTTTCCCTACAAAAGAAACACCTACTGCAGCTTTAATGCAACAGGCTGGTCCTTTGGAATGGGTGTATTTACATAACAAACAGCCTCAGTCTGTGATATCTTACCTGCAACTAATCTCAGAATTGATTATAAAAGCAAGACTCAGATCAATATCTTTGTTAGGTTTTGATCCAGATATAATAGTATTGCCAATACCAAAAAAGGAAATTGAGTTAATATTGCCTCTTAATGAATCTCTACAAAGGGCTCTCTCAGATTTTACAGGAGAGATTTCTTCTCACTATCCAAAAGGAAAGACCTGGGACTTTTTGAAAAAGACTCAGTTTGTTATATCTTCAATTGTGAGGGATTCTCCTATTCCCAATGCAAAAGTTTTTTATGTAGATGGATCAAGTGGGGGACGAGGCGGAATAACCGGAGAAAATATGAACATAACAATAGAAACCAAATATAAGTCTGCACAGAAAGTTGAATTAGCAACGTTAATTTATCTATTAGAAAATGTATCTGAAGCCATGAATGTCGTTTCTGATTCTTTATATGTTGTAAATTTATGCCCGGTGATAGCCACTGCCTCCCTCAATTCTCATAGTCCTATTATACAGAATTTATTAAAAAAGTTACAACACATTATTCAAAAAAGAACTGAACCTATTTTCATCACACATATTAGAGCTCATTCAGGCCTTCCAGGGCCAATGGCTCAAGGAAATAAAACTGCTGATTTGTTGGCAATGCCTATATTTAAATCACCTGTAGAGGAACATTCAGCCTTACACACAAATGCTCGTCGTTTACATGTAAATTATCAAATTCCATGGAGGCAAGCGAGAGAAATTATAAAAAGATGTAACATATGTGCCCCGCTAGCACAAAAGACTCATATAGCAGGAGCAAATCCAAGAGGCTTGCAGTCTAACGAATTGTGGCAAATGGATGTAACTCAAACAGACTTATTTCCCAAAAAACCATACCTTCATGTGGTAGTGGATACATATTCTCGATTTATTTGGGCAATTCCTATGTCTTCTCAAAAATCTAAGGCAGTTTGCAGTTTTCTTTTACAATGTTTTTCTGTTATGGGTATTCCGTATTCTATTAAGACTGATAATGGACCTTCTTATATAAGTAAAACTTTTGAATTTTTTTGTAATGAATGGCAGATAAAACATCTTAAAGGAATTCCCCACAATTGTCAAGGACAGGCAATTGTGGAAAGAGCCCATAGAACTCTGAAAACTCAATTGCAAAAGAATAGAAAAAGAGGTTTGATGCCAATGGAGCTGTTATCTTTGACTCTCATTACACTAAATTATCTAAATTTACCTCAGGGAGAGAGCTATACAGCAGGGGAAAAGCATTTTAAAGAAGATAATCAGAGACAAGAAACAACAAATATTCCAATTTGGATAAAAGAGGATAAAAAATGGATTGCTGGTTATCTCCTCTTGAGAGGGAGGGGTTATGCTTATGTTTCTACAAATGACAACCCTCCTAAGAAATTTTGGGTCCCCTTGCGTCTCGTTAGAAATCGGACTGGCACTGATGATCAAGGTCAGGTTGCTGGGACTATAGACTCCTCCCCACATCAAGTACAGAGTGCTCAAGATATTGACAGTTGTGGTGCTGCTGAGGTGACTGGGAAAGTAAGTGAAGGATCAACTTTCATACCTCATATTCTCAGTGAATCTGACAAAAGTGAAAAATCCTTACAGTCTGGACTACAAACAGAAAAACGAAAACCTGTTTTCACTGGATTACAAAATTTGGGTAACTCATGTTACATGAATTCAATATTGCAATGCTTGTATAATATTACAGACTTGACTCAGTATTTTTATCAAGATTATTATAAAAAAGATATTAACAGAGAAAATCCAAAGGGACATAAAGGTAAATTAGCAGATGAATTTGGTCATCTTATCAAAATCATGGGAAATGGATGCCATAAGTATTTCAATCCTGAAAGTTTCAAAGCAACAGTAAGTTTACTCAATGACCAATTTGCTGGACACAACCAACAGGATCCTCACGAATTATTAATGTTTCTTATAGAAGGACTACATCAAGATTTGCTTAAAAATTCAATAACAGATAAAACTGTACACTTTATAGACAATGATAAATATGAACAATTTAGAGTTTGCAAATCTATTATCTATGATACCTTTCAAGGACAGTTTAAATCTATACTACAGTGTCTTACATGTTACCAAAAGTCTGAGGTTTATGAAACATTTGTTCAGTTGTCCCTGGCTGTCAAATCTGCAGATAAATGTACTTTACAGGAATGCCTTGTTGAGTTTTTTAAAGAAGATGATTTGAGAGATAACAATAGAATTCACTGTTATAATTGCAACACTAAAAGGAATTTTTCAAAGAAAACATATTTATGGAAAATACCTCCCGTATTGATAATTCATTTGAAACGTTTTGCTTTTGATGGAAAACAGATTAAAAAATTATACACTTATGTGGATTTTCCTTTGGAAGACCTCAATTTAGCAGAATTCACTAAAGAAGATAATAACAATATTGAAAAATATAATTTATCATCAGTATCAAATCATTTTGGTCAAGTTCATTATGGACATTGTACTTCATATTGTAAAATTGCCACAGAACAGTATTGGATCAATTTTGATGATAAGAAGATCAAGAAAATCCCTATTGCATCGGTAAAATCTACAGCAGCATATATCTTGTTTTATATTTCTCAGAGATCTACTATGAATACTTAATGATCATTTCCTTTATTTGTTGATTATCATTGATGTTTTACTGGTCATTTTTTAGGTATGATTGCTTAATAGGAATGAATACGATGAATCCCCATTGTGGTTGTTTGTATGATGTAATTATGCCTTAATTTCAGTATTGTTTTAGGTCACTATTAATTAGAAGATTTTGCAATATATTGATGTTACTTAAGACCTATATGAAAGAAAGATACTTAATCATGTTAATGTTGCTTTATGATTGTGTATTGATATATGTTTATTTGGCAACTTTTGTCTTTCATTGTAACATCAGTGTTTTATTGCTCTCAACATAGATTTTGAGATGAAGATATAATCATAGTTTTGATATAACCATAATTTTGGGTAGACTCTGTTCACAGTGCTCATTATTGATGACTGATTATAATACATTTATTATTTCATATTTGCATTATAGAATGTTATGGTTATGGTGTATATGAAATTCTTGATCATCTAGATTTACTCGACTTTGATTTAAAAAGTTTTTTTTGTTACTATAATTTTTTGTTATTTTGAAATATTCATTTAAACAGTTTTTTCATTATTATATTTTCAAAGTGTTTTTTCTTTTTTCTTTTTGATTTAATTCAAATTTTTTCTTTGGCTTTATTTTGATTCCTGTCTAATAGATATTTCTGGCAATTATAAATGAGTGTTATTCCCATAATTTTGTATAGTATGTATTTTCATGTTTATCAGTTTTATAATTTTTGTTTATGGTTTTTTTTTCCTGACACTTTATGCCTTAATTTATTATTTCTTACAATTCATCTTTTCTTTCTAGTTCTTAACGTTTTATTTGTAGGAATCTCATCACAATTGCAAGCCTCCTGATATCGAACTGAAGAATACATCATTAACTGTTCCAGTGCTGTGTCCTATATCAAGTTACAACTCGTCTTTCCTGATTCATCAAATGTCTTTGATTGGACTTTTAGGAGTTCTATACTCCTTATTTTTTGAGAGTAACTTTGAACCTAGTAAAAAAATTTTAACTTATATATTTGTATTTTTTTATGACTAAAATCTTTTAAAGTATATTTAATTTATGATTAGTGTAATTAAATGTTTTTAATTAATTGAAATTAATGTTTTTAATTTTATAGTATTTAATATTTCATTAAAGTTTTGTAATTGTAATCATGTAGTGTTGTATTGTATTGTATATTATTATTGTATTGTATTGTATACTATTATTGTTTGCTTACAAAAAAGGGGGAATTGTTGAGTAATTGTTGTAATATTGTTTTTGCCTGTCATCCCACCTGGATCTTCCAGGTGGGGGGAATTAAGGAATGAAATAAAAAGCTTGTTGGGGAGGCATAGGGAGCTCTTTTGCCAGAACTGACGGCTGGTTCAGTTTGCTTTTTGGAGCTGGCTGCAACTGACAAAAGACTTTCCTTGCTGAACCTTTGGTCCCCTGATCTTTTGCATTCGTTGATTATTTACTCCGGACATTATTATCAAAGTCTCCCCAAAAGGGGGGACGGAAGGATGGGATTCAATTTATCTTTTTGGGAATCATTCTTTGACTTGGAGACCATCAACAAGGGGTTTGACCTCCCCCAACAATTTCATTTTTAAAATGGGGAGAGGGGCTGGAGCAGTGGCGCAAGCAGTAGGGTGTTTGCCTTGCACGTGCTGACCTAGGATGGATCATGGTTCAATCCCCTGGCATCCCAGATGGTCCCCCAATCCAGGAGCAATTTCTGAGCCCAGAGTCAGGAGTAACCTCTGAGCGTCACTGGGGGTGACCCAGAAACAAACAACCAAAAAGTGGGGAGAGTGCCTGAGCTGATAGCAGCTCAGGTATGGCCTTTGCCTTGCACAAAGCTTTCAAGGGTTGGATCCCTGGAATCCATATGTTCCCCCATGCCCATCAGAAAATAATCCTGAGCACAGAACCAGGAGTACCCCAGTGAGCATTGCTAGGTGTGGCCCCCCAAAATAAAAACAACAACAAAGATGGGGAGAGATCCTGTTATAATTCATAAGCATGATAATTTGGTAGTCACAAGTTTATGTAATTTGTGTTTCCTTTAAAACTTGTTATGATGTTGACACATTGCCTACCTGTCATAAAAAGAAGGAAATAATGGGGAAAGAAAATGAACAAATATGTCATCAAGGAAGGCAGTGAGGGGAAACTAGAACATGGAAAATGCACTTTATTACTTATTGAGGAAATGTAAAAGCAAGAATGAGTTATTATATTATAAAACTAAGAAATTTGTGAGTAGATTTAAAAAGATCTGTGAGATAGTACAATAGGAAAGTCATTTGTACATGACCAACCCAAATTCAATTCCTGGTACTACATTTGGTATCCTGAGCTGGAATGATACTATTCCTTGTACATAGGGCAAAGAATAAGCCTGAACTGCTGCCAATATGGTGGAAATGCGACAAAGAATAGACCTCATTCACAGTCTGAGAACTGTCATCTACTTTAACTTTAATGAAAGTAGCAAGGAAATCTGAAAAATGAAAAATAAACTCCTTTTTTATCCCAAGAACAATCAAATTTATATGCTTAAATACATACACACAGACCCAGTAATAACTCCTGAGCACTGACAGATGTGGCTTTCCTAAATTACAAAGCAAAAAAAAAAAAAAAAGACATCCTTACATCCTAAAAATGAAGGGTAATATATTGAAGATGGTACAACATGATATTTGCAATATTATTTATTCAAATGTATAACTATGGTCAAGTCATGACATACCATTGAACAAGTAAATATTGTAAACATTCTAATAATCAGTAAATTTCAAAATGTAAAGGATAAAAGAAAAGCTGAGAAATATTGTGTTATAAATAATCTATGGGTAAATTTAATGAAATGGAAGGTCATTTCTTAGTGAACTCCTGGGAACAGTAAAACAAATATTAGAAAAAGTGGTGGAATTAAAATGAAATATGTAGTTTAGAAAAAATTGTTTAAACATTTTTCTTTGTTCTAGTAATAATGTTTTATTATTCATAATATTTATAGATTTATTATATAATATAATAATATATAATATAATGATATGATTATAACATACTTAATCATATAATATATATTAATATTGAACATGATATTATGTTATATTTTATGTGCAACTATTCCTAAAATCTAAAGTTATTTGAAGGGGCTAGAAGGATATAACACAATATTTTCTTAAAAGTGGCTGATCCAAGTTCTGTCTCAAGCATGTATGATACCAAACACTACCAAGAATGAGCCCTAAACATTATCAAGTGTGGCCCCTAAATAAAAACAATAAAAATAAAATAGTAAGACCGGTATAGTGCTAGGTGTGCCCCCAAAACAGTAGCCACAATAAGAATTCCTGATAAAGTATTTCAGACTTCACCAGAAAATCATGAAAATAATGGCAGGGATATGAGGTACTCTAAAAACTACATATAGTTACTTAAATAAAATATCTAAAAAAATTGTCATATTAAGAAAAAGATGTAATAAAGATGTTTGAATTAGAGAAAGCACTTGCTTTTCAAGTTCATAAGAATATCCTCTAGTATGGGGATGAAACAATAGCACAGCGGTAGGGCGTTTGCCTTGCACATGGAATATTCAGGACAGAACTGGGTTTGATCCCTGGAGTCCCATATAGTCCCCCTAGCCAGGAGTGATTTCTGAGCGCATAGCCAGGAGTAACCCCTGGGCGTCATTGGATGTGACTCCCCCCCAAAAAAAAGAATATCCTCTAGTGTATACAAAACTGAAAGTGGGTAAACATTGTAAAATAAAAGATATTTTTGCAATTATTCTCAGAGACAAAAGAGAGGAGGGCTGGAAGATCCAGCTCACGACATGAAGCTCATCACAAAGAGTGATGAGTGCAGTTAGAAAAATTACATTGAGAACTATCATAACAATATAAATGAATGTGGGAAGTGGAAAGACTGTCTAGAGTACAGGAGGGTGTGGGGTGAGATGGAGGGAGATTTGGGACATTGGTGGTGGGAATGTTGCACTGGTGAAAAGGGGTGATCTTTACATGACTGAAACCCATTACAATCATATTTGTAATCAAGGTGTTTAAATAAATATATTGATAAAAAAAGGAAAGAAACAAGAGTCTGGAGTGCCTCTAGAAATTCTGGCGAGTATTAAGAGAACAAGGGGAAGAGGAGGAGGTCTCGCACTGGCACTCACTCTTCTGATATCAGAACAAATTCAGAATAAGTAATGCAAAACATTTTTAGAATACATAATTTTATTTATAAATAAAATAAAATAATAATTTTAGAATAAATAAAATAGGCAAAGTATACATAAAACTCAAGAATAAGAAAACTCTTAATTTTAACAATGGATCTATGGATTAATGGATCCATTGGATCTATTAGATTTATGGATAGTGGTAAAGAGATATTGGCAGTTGAGTGGCAGGCATGATGCAGAAACAGTATTCTCCTAAACTAAGAAAATATTTGCATTACTGTAAACCAATATTAATTTAATTAAAAAGTGACAATTTAGGGGCCAGAGAGATAGCACAGCAGTAGGACATTTGCCTTGCACTCAGCCAACCCAGGACAGATAATGGTTTGAATACCATCATCCCATATGGACCCCGAAGACTGCCAGGAGCAATTTCTGAGCACAAAGCCTGGAGTAACCCCTGAGTGCTGCCAGGTGTAACCCAAAAACAATCAAAAATATTTTAATTTAAAAAATGAGCAAATGTATTGACAAATATCTTACAGAAAAAAATGCAAAGGTAATTAAAATAGGGAAAATCATGTGATCCACATCACTTATTATTTATAATAACATATAAATATTTAGAGAAGTATTTATTCTTTTGTTATTTATTATTAAGAGCAAGACAATAACAAAGTTAGTGATGTTAGATGGGAAAATATAAGATACCGGAATTATCGAATGGTGCTAAGTCTACTTAGCAATAAGAACTCTAACTCATTATTAGTGGGTGGAAAATGGTACAGTGACTTTGCAAGGCATTTTGGTGTCTTATTATGTAATGAAACACGCTCTTTTATATGATCCTTAGCATTTAGCCAAGATTATATAAAAATGCAAAAATTGTACTTTATAGCAGTTTCATTCAAAATTTTTCGACCTTAAAAAGTGCTTTAAGTGAATAACTGAACTGTAATACATTCAGATACTAGAATATTATTTAATGCAAGAAAGGAGATAATATACATTCACAAAATATATGAAAAAGGTTGAAACACATGTAATTAATGAATAAAAGCTAGTTGTAAGTAGCTTTATACTTTATAATGCAACATCCAACATTATGAATGACACAAAATCTGTGACAACAGTAATATAAAAAATATTTGGTTGGAGACTGAAGGAAAAATATATTTTATTTAGTATTTTAGGTAGATTATAAGATTTTAATTTGGTTTTGGGGTAATGTGGCAATGAAATTAAAAGTTTACCAATTCTAAGTAATTCAGTACCCTGGTTGATAGATAATAAGGTGGGCTTTATGTGTGGGGGACATGGAGAAATCTCTATATTTTCCCCTACATGTTCTGAGAACTAAAACTGATTTTAAATCTATTTTATAAAGAGTATGATATGTAAGAAAAATAGTATAAGTACTATGCTTATGCCGCATGCGCGCGCGCGCACACACACACACACACACACACACTCACACACACACACACACACACACAGAGCAAATCTGGGTTCCATCCCTGGCATCACATATGGTTCCTTTATGTCTTCTGGAAATAATCCCTGAGCTCAGAAGGCGGAGTATGGGGCCAGAGTGGTAGCATAGTGATAGGACATTTGCCTTGCATGCAGCTGGCCCAGGAGGGACTCTGTTGGATCCCCAGTATCGCATATAATCCCCAGAGTCAGAAGCGATTTCTGAGTGCAGAGCCAGGAGTAACCCCTGAGCGTGGTGTGGCTCGAAAATAAATAAATAAATAAATAAATAAATAAATAAATAAATAAGTAAATAAATAAAATAAAAATGGAGCAGAAGGGGTGAGTGCCCCTTGCCCACGGGGACCCCCGCCCAGAGCCAGACAGCCCGAACCCAGAGGAGAAGGGGCCGGCAGAGGCTTGGAGGGGACGGAGCTCCATAAACTCCCAGAGAGAGGAGGGAGGACAGAGAGCTAGGCTCAACAGCGCCAGCAACCATTGTGGTCAGGAGCGGAACTGCACCGCTGACTGAAACAAGGAACAGAAAAGAATCCTAAAGGCAAGGCAAGGCTGACAGCTAAGTAGCAAAGGGGACAAGAAAGAGTTAAGTCCAACAAGCTCACCCAACAGCCCCTCCCTAGAACCACCCTCAGGAAAGGGACCCTATCTTCACACCACAGGGGACCAAAGCAGGCCGAAATTAGAAGCCACAGCACTCCAAAGCACACTATTAAATACAAAGAAATATGCGTAAATCAAGGAGATCCCTAATATCGGGAGACACCATGACAAACCCTAGCAAGTTTCCAAGCCCACCAAAACACACAGATCCAGGGGAAGAAGACCTAAAAGCGGCCATGAGGAAGGAAATGCAAGAATTAATAAAAGGAATCAAAGAAACCCTAGCTACTGAATATAAGAAATCCTTGGATGAGCGAATCAGCCAAATTAAAGAAGAAATGTCAAAGAACATGAGAGAGTCCATACAAAAAGAAATGAAGGAATTAAAAGACAAAATAACAAGCCTTACGAGCAGAAACACAGAGTTAGAGAAGCACATTGAAGAACTCGAAGAAAAACTGCAAACAAAAAATGATCAAGAAACCAACAAAGAAATAAAAGGCAAAGCACTGGAAGGAAAAATCCAATATCTGATGAACAAGGACAAAAGAAACAATCTAAGAATCGTGGGTATACCAGAAGGGGAGGAAATAGGAAAAGGGGAAGAACAGGTAGTCAGGGAGATAATAACAGAGAACTTTCCCACCCTCTGGAAAGAAAATTCAGGACAAATCCAGGAAGCCAAGAGAATCCCTAATAAAATAGATCCGAATAAACCAACACCAAGACATATAATAATCCAAATGGCAAAAAACAAAGAGAAAGAGGAACTCCTTAAAGCAATAAGGGAGAAAAAAACCCTCAAGTACAAAGGAAAGGACATAAGAATCAAACCAGATCTCCCATTTGAAATAATCCAAGCAAGAAGACAGTGGAATGTCATATTTAAACGACTGAATGAAAGCAATTTCCAACCCAGGGTCCAATACCCAGCAAAACTATCATTCATATGGGCGGGCAGACTAGAAACATTCTCAAACATGAACGAACTTGAACTATTTGTGCAAACTAAGCCGATCTTAAACGACCTACTCAGAGACGAATTACACAATCCAAACCCCCGATTGTAACATCAACCACTCCACACAATACAACTGCACAACAGTCCTCTCTCTCAATAATTTCCCTAAATGTTAACGGACTAAACTCGCCAATAAAAAGACACATAGTAGAGAAATGGGTTAGGAAAAATAAACCAGACTTCTGCTGTCTCCAAGAAACACACCTACAACTACAGGATAAGCACCGGCTTAGAATAAAGGGATGGAAAGTAATTATACAGGCCAATGGAAAACAAAAAAGAGCAGGGACAGCCATTCTTATATCAGACCAAATTGCATTCAATCTCAAGAAAGTGATCAAAGACAAAGACGGTCACTACCTACTGATCAGGGGAACATTAGATCAAGAAGTACTAACTCTGGTCAATATCTATGCACCTAATATTGAGCCAGCAAAATATGTGAGGCAACTGCTCACAAACCTGGAGAAACACATGAAGGGAAATGTGATAATAGTAGGGGACCTCAATACTCCACTATCACCACTAGACAGATCCACCAAACAGAAAAATAGCAAAGCAATAAGAGACCTAAATGAAAAATTAGAAGATCTAGGGCTAATAGACTTATATAGAGCCCTCCATCCCCAGAAAGCAGAATACACATTCTTCTCAAGCCCACATGGATCCTTCTCCAGAATTGATCATGTCTTAGGACACAAAGCCAACCTATATAAGACCACAAATGTAAGGATCATTAGAAGTACCCTATCAGACCACTATGCAATAGAGGTCAAAATTGACGTCAAGAAGAAACAATGGAGAAAAACTAATACCTGGAGATTAAACAACATGCTGCTCAACAACAGCTGTATCAAAGAACAACTCAAGGAAGAAATAAAAAGATTCCTTGAGACAAATGATAATGAGGAGACAACTTGTCAAAATTTGTGGGACACAGCAAAAGCAGTAATTAGGGGGAAACTCATAGCAATACAGGCCTATGTCAAGAAACAAGAAAACAATAAAATCAACAGTTTAAATGATCACCTCAAGGAAATGGAACAGCAGCAGCAGAGAAACCCAGCACATCCAAAAGGCAAGAAATAATAAAAACCAGAGCAGAAATAAACAACATAGAAACTAAGAAAACAATACAAAAAATCAATGAGACCAGGAGTTGGTTTTTCGAAAAAATAAACAAGATAGACAAACCACTGGCAAAACTCACCAAAAAAAAGAGGGAAAACACCCAAATCAGTAGGATCACAAATGAAAGGGGAGAGAATACAACAGAACCCCAAGAAATACAACATATCATGAGATCATATTATGAACAACTATACTCAACTAGGCTAGAGAACCCAGCAGAAATCGACAGATTCTTAGAAAAACGCCATCTTCCAAGACTGGAAAAGGAAGAAATAGAAAGCCTAAATAGACCAATCACCTCAGAGGAAATTGAAGATGTAATTAAGAAACTCCCTAAGAACAAAAGTCCAGGCCCAGATGGATTTACAGGTGAATTCTACCAAACATTTCGAGAAGACCTACTACCACTTTTCCATAGGCTCTTCCAAACCATAGAGAAAACTGGAATCCTCCCCAATTCCTTTTATGAGGCCAATATCACACTCATTCCCAAAGATGGCAAAGACACCACCAAAAAAGAAAACTACAGACCAATCTCACTAATGAACATAGATGCAAAGATACTCAACAAAATCTTAGCAAACCGAATCCAGCACTTCATCAAAAAGATCATACATCATGAACAAGTGGGATTCATACCAGGAATGCAAGGTTGATTCAACATACACAAATCAATCAACATTATACATCACATCAACAACAAGAAAGACAAAAACCACATGATCATATCAATCGATGCAGAGAAGGCATTTGACAAAATCCAACACCCTTTCATGTTAAAGACACTCAGCAAAATAGGGTTAGAAGGATCCTTCCTCAAGATAGTTACAGCTATCTATGAAAAACCGACAGCCAACATTATTCTTAATGGCGAGAAACTAGAAGCATTCCCACTAAAATCAGGAACTAGGCAAGGCTGTCCACTCTCTGCTCTTATTTAATATAACCTTAGAAGTCCTAGCAATAGCAATCTGACAAGAGAAGGGAATCAAAGGAATCCAAATCGGGAAAGAGGAACACAAACTATCTCTATTTGCAGATGATACGATGATATACATTGAAAACCCTAAAGAGTCCACAATAAAACTCCTAGAAATAATCAACCAATATAGCAAAGTAGCTGGATACAAAATCAATACACAAAAGACAGTAGCATTTCTATATACAAACAACGAAGTCGAGGAGAGAGAGATTAAAAATACAATTCCATTCAAAATAGTATCTAAAAATATCAGATAACTAGGAATCAACCTTACAAGGGAAGTCAAGGACCTATACCAGGGAAACTTCAAAACACTTCAGAAAGAAATTGAAGAGGATCTAAAGAAATGGAAGAATATCCCATGCTCATGGATAGGTAGAATTAACATAGTCAAAATGACTATCCTACCCAAACTACTATATAGATGTAATGCAATCCCTATCCAAACTCAAACACCCTTCTTTAAAGAAATAGAACATTCAATCTCAAAATTCATCTGGAACCACAAAAGACCCAGGATAGCCAAACAAATACTAAAACACAAGAAGCTGGGTGGCATCTCCTTACCTAACTTGAAACTATACTATAAAGCCATAGTAATCAAAACAGCATGATACTGGAACAGACACAGAACCTCAGACCAGTGGGTCAGGACAGAATTCCCAGACATAAACCCCCAGATATACAGCCAACTAATATTTGATAAAAGAGGCAGGAACTTGAAATGGAACAAAGAAAGCCTCTTCAACAAATGGTGTTGGTACAACTGGAAAACCACATGTACGAAAGTGAAAATTGACCCATACCTCACTCCATATACAAAAGTCAACTCAAAATGGATCAAAGACCTTGAAAACAGACCCGAATCTATAAAGTTTATTGAGAACAAAATAGGCAGAACACTCGAAGACCTATATATCAAAAAGGTCTTCGAGAATGGAGCACCAATGGCAAGAACTTTAGCACCAAACATAAACAAATGGGACTACATCAAACTATAAAGCTTCTGCATGGTGAAAGAAACCTTACTTAATGCAAGAAGACAGTTAACAGAATGGGAAAAAATCTTTTCACTCGACATGTCAGACAAAAGATTGATATCTAGAATATACAAAGCACTCTGAAAGCTGAGCCCCCCAAAACCAAATAAAGCCATAAAAAATGGGGAGATGAAATGAATAGACACTTCTCTGAGGAAGATACAAGGATGGCCAACAAACACATGAAAACATGCTCCCCTTCACTCATCATCAGAGAGATCCAAATCAAGACAACAATGAGATACCACCTGACACCAGTAAGGATGGCTCACATCAAAAATAACGGGGACAATCTCTGTTAGCGGGGATGTGGTATGAAGGGAACTCTCATCCACTACTGGTGGGAATGCCCCCTAGTCCAACACCTATGGAGAACAGTCTGGAGAGTGATCAAAGAACTCAGAATTGAGTTGCCATTTGACCCAGCAATTGCTCTCCTAGGTATATACCCCCAACTTGAAAGGACATTCATTCCAAAATACGTGTGCACCCCCACTATTTATAGCAGCACTCAGTATAATAGCCAAGTCTTGGAACCAACCTCGATGTCCAACAAAAGATGAATGGATCATTAAGATGTGGTACATATATACAATGGAATATTACATGGCAGTCAGAAATGATACAATCACAGACTTTGCAGCAACATGGATGGATCTAGAACATGTTATATTAAACGAAGTAAGTCAGAAGACCAAAGATAAACACAGAATGATAGCTCTATTCTGAAGCACCCAGATCATACATCTTATACACATCTAACACTCAACAATCAAATAAGAGTATTTAAAAGGTAGAAACTCTAAACACTGTAATAGCCAACATATACTCAAGTGCAGCGCCCAAAATACATGAAAAAAAGGAACAACGCAAACCCTTGACTGCATTATACCACAAAGATAGCAGCAACACCAGAAACAACAGCATAGAGAGAACAGGTATGTAATCAGCCTTCTATGACAAAGGCCCACAATAATCCTTTGGAGATCGCAATCAGGATTACAGGTAAAGAATGCCATGGGAAATCGCTGACTCCAATGGAATCATCCCATAACATCATGTTTTAATACCTTATATTACTATATTTAAAATAACCTCTCAGCTTTTCTGCCCACAGGCATCCTTCGATACAAAGGGTGGACAAACCAAGATGGCAGCTTGGGATGCCACATGAGATACCATGCCTAGCTGGTACTACGAGATGTTCCCGAGAAAACCCTTTAACATACACTTTATTTCAAGGTTATACCTTCTTTTAGGAATCGAAGCACGTGGCCAATCAGATCACCGAAGCAGTAACCGTGACATACAGACTTAAACTACAGACTATACTCACCGAACACACTCAAGCAAACTAACACTCCCTTGCTATTCTCTCCTCTCTTCTCACTACTTTTTTTTAATCATTTCTTCTCTACTCCTCTCTCTACTTTCTTTCTTTCCTCTTTTCCCTTCCTCTCTAATGTATTTTCTCTTCTCTCCCTTCCTACTCCTACCATATACCTTCCCCTTTCCCCCCTTTGGAAATCCAACTACCCCCTCATCCCTCATTCCCATCCATATTTCCCACTGTATTAACACTCTTCACCCTGAGTCCTAAATCTATTAGGCATCAAGATTGACCTCCTACCTCAATGAACCAGTACCCAGTACCCAGTCAAACCCACACTTCGTTTCCTGCAAGAAAAAGCAGCTAACTCTACTGTGGACCCATGCTGCGCGGTGCCCCCTACCATCTTCCCCTAAGGTGGACTGCTACTTGAAACCGGACTTAGGCCCAAAAGTAGCCCCAATGCAGGAACTCTTACCAAGACCTCCCTGCCACAAATCTTTCACCAATCTGAAGAAGGTCAGGGGGTGTGATGGAAAGGTGCCTGGGAACCCACACACTACAAGAAAAACCCAAAAGTCAACGGGAAAACCTGTACTCCCAACATAAACATAAGACTTGTATTACACCTCCTCTTTACCTGCCTTTCCCCAAATGTAAGGTAGTCTTTTGCACCTCTTTGGTCCTTTAAATACTCCGTTAATTTTCTGGTCCACATATACATATGTGAGCACACACATTTTTAATCCTATCTTTTTTTTTTTTGGTTTTGTTTTGTTTTGTTTCGTTTTGTTTTGTTTTAATCTTTTTTGGGTATGTGACCTGTTTTTGTTTTCCTCTCTGTCCACCCCCAAATGCACCAACAATATAACGTAGCACCATTTCTCCCTGCAAAGGCACACTTAAAAAAAGGGCAAATCTCTCACATAAAAAAGAGCTTTTATCTACTAGAGATAGAAACTCATAGTTGTTTACAATACAGGGATAACTCCTACCTTGAAAATATGTCATGCGGAATCAACTTAGACTTCAGGAGAGTAGATCCCATCCATCGAACCTTGAACCCTGGATCCCAGTCACAGAAATGGCACAGTCCTTCACAACAGCTGCAAGTAACAAACCCCATCCAGGACAACCTTATTACTGCTGGAACACCAACGAGTGCCAGCTCTAATATGATATCCTGACAACGAGGAAAATAGGAACAACTTGACCTAAGAGTAGGTTATCTTATCTTACCAGCTAATGATAAGACAAAATCAGAAGACTTGTCACCCGCTGGTAGGTCCAAAAACCAAGAACGCGATTTGCAGAGGACTGGCTGCTAGAACCATGACCAGACTGTATATATCTTGGGACCAATAAAAAAGCCCTAACCTAGGGTTTGAGCTACGACCTGCACAACAACCATGATCCCAGTTCCAAAGGTCTGGCAGAGACCATTGTAACGGAATGGGGCTTCTGGAAACACAAGGAAAGGCATTATCCTAGGTGCCATCCCAGATTTAGTGCCAAGACCAAGACCAACAACCACAGAAGATGGACTAAAATGATATTGATGGAACAGAACTTCTACAACCACTCAGACTGACTTCATCATAAGTCCCACCCCTGTAACTGTGCCGATACTGAGATTGCTAGATTCAGAGGACTCACTATATCACACAGGAAGGACCAGAAGCCTCCCAAACATCACAAATGGACCACCGGGAGAATAAAGGATCATGAACAGAGTCTATAGTGGATCCCATGACAATATACTCCAAGGGCAGAGAAACCCTTAGGCCATGTGAATCTTAGGCCATGTGAATCCCTTTTTGAATGACCCCAATATTTACTGTGCCTGGGCAGGGGGAAAAATCTTGTTTATTTTTCATATATTACTTTTTATCTTCATGTACTACTATTATCATTTTATTTACCTATTTATTTTTGGTCGATTTCTTTGTTTTAGTGTGGTTATTGAAGTTATTGCCCCATTTATCTTTTTTTTTTTTCTTTTTTCTTTCTTTCAGATTTTTGGGAGGCACCAGGCAGCGCTCGGGGATTTTTCCTGGCTCCGGGCTCAGAGATTGCTTCGGGCGGGCATGAGGGACCATGTGGGGCACCAAGATTCGGGCCGATGACCTCCTGCATGAAAGGCAGACGCCTTGCCTCTATATTATCTCTCTGGCCCCTACTTTTCCCTCTTCATGTGCTATGCCATGGTGCCTATCTCAAAATCGCGGCGTTTTGTTTTTTTTTGTTTTTTTTTGGTGGTGTATTTGTTGGTTTTGTTCTGTTCTGGTGGTGGTTAGCGTTCGCGTTGGAACTCTTAATAGATATTTGACACTGCATTTCGTAGGGGTCGAGTGTTTCTCCTTCTTTTTCTCCTTCACCTCTCAAATCGATGACGAGAGCCTCTAGAAGAATTTTGCTTATTTCCGGCGTATTAGACTTTTACCCCAGTTTATCACTTTTCTCCTCTTCAAACAAAACCACATAACTTGAACTACCTTCTCCTGCCTCCTAACTAGAGGGGGAAATAAAGGAGGCATCAGGACCAAACAGGTGTAAGACTACGAAGTAATAGGATAGGTACAGAGGGGACCACATATTTTAGCAGCCCTAGGGGTGAGGGAAGAGGATATGGGTGGTAGGACAAAAAGGGAGGAGTAGGGAAGACAAACCGGTGATGGGAATCCCCTTTGATCTTATGTAAATATGTAACTAAGATATTATTGTCAACAATATGTAAGCCACTATGATCAAAATAAAAATTAAGTTAAAAAAAATGGAGCAGAAGTACTGTCAGATGTAACTCCCAAACCAAAAACCACACAAACAACAACAACAAAATATTTGGGGCCAGAGCAGTAGTACAACAGAAAGTGAATTTGCCTTGGAAAGAGTTGACTAGGTTTGATACCTAGCACACCCATATCACTCTGAGCTAACTTGGAGTGATTTCTGAGCTCAGAGTCAGGAAGGAGTAAGTCATGAGCATCATTATATGTGCCCCCTCCAAAAGAGAGAGAGAGAGAGAGAGAGAGAGAGAGAGAGAGAGAGAGTGGGAGAGAGGGAGAGAGAGAGGGAGGGAGGGAGGGAGAGAGGAAGAGATGTGTGTATCTCAATAAATATGTTTTGTGAATAATTTTGAGATCTATATCATAGTTATGAACACTTTTATAGAAGATATATTAAATCAGGTTATTTTTTGTTAATGTGTTCGGTTAATCATAAAGTTGGGTTTAACTTTGTCATTTCATTATATTTACTTTTTGGAAACTGAATATTACACTCTCAAATCAATGTTCACCAAGAAATAAAAATGCATAAAGTATTAAAAGCCTTTTTCAGAATTTATAAAATTAGCTCATGTATCATGCTGTATAATTTTTTTAAATTTCAACTTACATTATAAATTCAAGAATTCACTTAGTCATTAAAGATAATTTAATGCATTTTAATCACTACAGCATTAATCAGAATCAATAGTCCTGTAGTGATTGAAGCTCACTACTTGTAAGACTTAAACAGTCTAGCAGCAACAGAAATTTCTTTAAAATTTTAGATTATCAGATGTACAGGCTACAAGCTAGGAGCATTGTTATTTCTACAGTTTCTTTAATAAAACATATCCAAAATTCATGTTTTAATTTTTTCCTTAAAATGTACAGTATATATTGTGGCAATACATGTACAATGTGGTAATATGTATAAATACTCTCATGCATTTTATTTTTTGGTTTGTGGACCATACCTGGTAGCACTCAGGGGTTACTTGTGCTCTCATAAATCACTCCTGGCAGGCTTAGGGGCACATATGGGATGCCAGGGATCGAAACTATGTCAGTTGCATGCAAGGCAAATGCCCTATCCACTGTGCTATCAGGCTCAATCTCATACATTTTTTTAATCACAATGTCTAATTATAAAAGTTTTGCCATCAAATTTAAAAAATATAGTTTTAGGGTGTCAGATTTTCAGTCACACTAAGGAATGGTGAGGCTTACTCCTGATATTCAGGTATTGGCAGTGTTCTGAAGACCATATATAAAAGGTACCCTGGGGTCAAAGCAGAATTGGTCATCTGCAAGGCATATGTCTTAAACCCTTATTTGATAATTCAGGTGCCAAATATAAAAATACTTTGTTTTGCAAGCGCTAGCCTAGGACATGATGTCCCGGTGTTCCATATGGTGTTCCTCCCCAAGCCAGGAGCGATTTCTGAATACAATGTCAGGAGTAACCCCTGAGCATCAAATGGGTGTGATCCCCCCCCAAAAATCCAAAAAACAATACTTTGTTATATTATTCTTATATTTTATAGTTAATCAGGTTATTTCTATATTTGACTGCATTGCAGTTTTTGCTATGATTTTTTCCTGATTATGTAAATGTACATGAAAAATTATCTCAAACTATTTGTGGTTTTCCCAAAATTGTTATTTTTTTAAAAATTCCTTTTAGAATAATTCCTAAATTATATCTCTTTCTCAGAAATAAGGGGGACTTTGTTTCATCTGCAAGGCATAGAAACTACTACTTGTGATGAAAATTGTCATTTGTCTCAAACTACTTATTCTTATAAAACATTCAGTGTAACATCGACTTTCTCACTCTATCTGAGATGAACATTGGTCCAAAACATCATTTCCCTGTATAATCAATGAAATAAAAATAAAATAGTTTATTAAATAATTTATGTACAATGGCTTTGGCTTTTCTCATATTCTTATTTGTGTAGATAATTAAGCAGCGATTGAAATTGTGAGGGAATTATATAATAAATTATTTAAATTATAATTATTTAGAATCATTCCCTATGGGCAGCTGCAATTAATAGATCATTTATTTATCTCTGATAAAGATAGAGGTAAATATATATTTATATATTTATATAACATAGTGATTATATATTATATTATTATATAATTATATATTATTTATATAACATAGTGATTATATATTATATAACATATTTATATAACATAGTGATTATGTTATCCTTTTGTGACATGCAAAAGTGACATGAATCACATAACAAACCCAGGCTTAAGAGAAGTAACTAGAATATGCTTGTTGGGAGGGAATCAGACTTGAGTAGGTGGGAGAAACCTAAGATCACAATGAAAACAGTCAGGTAACTTTATCTATATAGCCTGTTCGTAGTAGGCTAATCTGTTCTTCTGATCATGGAACTGGTCCATAGTGTGATGTGAGAGCTTCTGATGACATCTGGGTTTTTTGGTTTTGTTTTGTTTTCATTTAATTTTTATTGTGGTCAAAGTGAATTACAATTTCTTTACAATAATATTTGTGGCACGTAGTGACAATGAATGAGGGGCATTTCCACCACCAATGTTGTCCTCCTTTCATACCTGTTCCCAACATTCATCTCACATCTCCCTCCTTTACTCACCATAATGTTAGTGCAACTGCCCCCCCCCTTGTACAGCTTGTTGTAGATTGGGTATCGATTCTGTTGTCATTGACTTTGGATTTGGAATTCATGTCTGATCAATTTTTATTTCCACCAAATGAACATAGGACTGTCTGGTCTTGGTACCTTCCTTTTTCCACCTCAATTTATGAGGCTTATTAAGATGATTCCAGTAATGTTGTTCTATCGGAGATATAAGAAAAGATATAGAAGAAGAAAAGAAAAAATAAAAAAGAAAATAGAAAGAAAAAGTAAAAAAGGCAAAAAAAAACCCACACAAACCCTTGGGTTTTTATATAAGATGGCACAGAAGAATTCTAAAAGTCTTTGTTGCTGTTGTTGTTTTTTACCTTGTGAATGGAAGGAAACAATGACTTGGGTTTGAAATGCCATTGTTTTAACTTTAACACACATTATATTTATGCATATAATGAACAGAGAAAGAGGTTTAGAGAAAACACATAATTTTCCTTATGTAAGGCATCAGGAAGTATTTAGAGTAAGAGATCACAGACCATTGGTTCAAATTATTCTATATATGCATATATATTACACAGCAGAACTTTTAATATAACTACAAGAAATGGAACTGCCATTGCTAGAGTACATAAAACACATTTTGATAATCTAGTTTTGTTCCTTGGATTCCTAATGCAGTGTTTGTCAGTTTCTCATTTTAATTGATATAGTTCTGCCAGAATTAAAATGTCTATAGCTTTGCTTTTTTATCTTGGGAATGAATTCAAATTTTCTACAAACTGAATCGTGTGATATTTGCCTATGTAAAAATATATTTCTGTATACTAAACTAGCTGTGATTTTGATGCTTAAATAAGAGTGAGAACAAATAATTTTATAAAGACTAGGATTACATTAAAACCTACAATCATGAAGCTGGAAAGATGGTACAATAGATTAGGCAGTTGCTTTGAATACTCCTGACCTGGTTTGATCCCCAGTATCCCATATATTTCTCCAAAAATGCCAGAAGTGACTCCTGAATATAGAATCAAGAGTAAGTCCTAACCATACCAGTTATGACCCAAAAACCTCCAATAAAAAATAAAAAGTTTGAAAAAATAAACACATTTTAATAAAACTCATCAAGTTGAAATAAATCACTTGTCTTTTCAAGAAGACAAATCATTTTGAATCACTGTTATAATATATGATCCTTCAGCACCACTAGGACATTCTTAAAGACAAAGCTAGAGCTTTGTGGTCCTGGGACCACCAGATATGCTAATTTATCTCCCCCAAAGTTGCATTTTTATATATGGATGTAAATACATTGTGGCATCAAATTCTGCTGGATAGAATTTGACAAATAGTTTTATGCTACATAAAAAGAAGAAAATATTTTAAATCTCAACACAAATTACATATACATTTACAAATTGAAAGAACAGAATACATACTTATTTTCATTCCAGTAAAAATAGGATGGAACTATTTCCCCACAGATAATATAAAATCAATCTGTTAGAAAGGGAACAATTTATTTTTTATAGAAATCCTAAAATCTATTTAGAATGGTTAATAGAGAAGAATTCATGCTATATAGAGAGATAGATATGTATATTTAAAAGGAAAATAGTGAGATTAGGAACATTAGCAAGTCTGTCATAGCCAGCATAATCTCTTAGCTACAACATTAATGTGTTTTTTATATCTTATATTGATGAAAAAAGTACAGACCATAAGAAACATTATTAATGTTTGTTATATACTAATAAATGGAACATGAGAATTAGCACTACAGAATAATCACATGAGATCAAAGTCCAAATCTAATAAAGAGAAGGAAAATCACACAGTCATCCAATAGGAAAAATATTAATGAAATTTTGAGCTATGATAGGAAAGTTATAAACATGTAAATTAAACTCTACTGCCTTCAGCTGAGGGAAATATCTCAAGGAAAATCAAATTTGGAAGTCCTTATTATCAAAACTAGGACTTATACCATATGATGCATCAAGGGGCATAGTCAGGTACATTGGTTTCAAAGAGATTCTGAGATGTAAATTGGGAGCTGAGAAAAATGGTTTTGTAATTAGTGCAGTTTCAAAGATCTCTATGTTTCCAAATGCCATTGACACACTACTATATATAAAATAAATTTTGTTTTTTCTCACAGTCTACTAATTGTAATCACAGCAATATATTATATTTATGCACTTACATATACAGAGTAATTAAGCAAAGCATTCAGAGTTAGAATAAAGACTCAATTAAATGATTATACAATTTATATCTACCTTTTGGAACTGTCCATGTATAGTTACATACATAACTTTTCATTTGATAGTTGTTCTCATGCTCTTTCTAGTTATGTAGTCCCATAACCTGGCAATTCATAAAACTAGTCAAGTCAGATAGCTAGTCAAAAAGCAAATCAGATGGAAAATTTTAAATGCATATTCACTTGATATTGGATTTTGAAGGACTGGGCATTTCATACTCAGTAAGTTTTATTAATAAAAAAAATTGGCAGTGGGTTGGATAAGCAATATTACCTTAAAAAAAGGCTTAACATTATATACCAAAGTAGATAGATATGGACTCCGATTTTCTTATTGTTGTTTGTAAAATTTTGATTTGGACTACTAAATTTTGACAACTCTCTCAAGTACAATTTCTCTATTGATTACAAAGCCCATATTATCATGTACCTTACTTACATTGCAGTCTGAAAACTCTGCAATATTCGTGCTATTTTCTTAGCCATAGAAAGCAGAACTATAGAAACCCGACAGCAACAACTATTGCTGTTTCTCTTCCAAATGAGATTAATCTCATGCAATGATTAGGCTATTTGAAAGAATTTGTTTTGTGTGATATTAAAATTTTCAGCCATGAGAATTTTTTTCTTTTTTTATAATTATCTTTATTTAAACACCGTGATTACAAACATGATTATAGTTGTATAATTACAGTCATGTAAAGAACACCCCCCTTCACCAGTGCAACATTCCCACCAGCAATTTCCCAGATCTCCCTCCTCCCCACCTCCCCACACCTGTACTCGAGGCAGGCTTTCTACTTCCCTCATTCATTCCTCATCCACAAGAAGTGGATCAAATACTTCTGAAATTCATCTGGAACAATAAAAAAGCTCGAATAGCTAAAGCACTCCTTGGGAAAAAGAATATGGGAGGCATTACTTTCCCCAATTTTAAGCTGTATTACAAAGCAATAGTTATAAAAACAGCATGGTATTGGAATAAAGACAGACCCTCAGATCAGTGGAATAGGCTTGAGTACTCAGAGAAGGTTCCTCAGACATATAACCACCTAGTTTTTTTTTTATAAAGGAGCGAGAAATCCTAAATGGAGCAAGAAAAGCCTATTCAACAAGTGGTGTTGGCACAACTGGTTAGCCACTTGAAAAAAAGCGAACTCAGACCCCCAGCTAACACCATGTACAAAGGTAAAAATCCAAATGGATTAAAGACCTTGATATCAGATCTAAAACTATAAGGTATATAGAACAACATGTAGGTGAAACACTCCAGGACATTGAGACTAAAGGCATCTTTAAGGAGGAGAATTTTTTTTTATCAAAATACTTATAGTATTAAGTGCTTATACTATACTATACTTACATAAATACTATGCTTAACATGTATATCTGACTCTCATTTTATTTCTATTAATAAACAAATAGCAGTCAATATATATTTGTTTATTAATAGTTATATAAAATTAAATAATATAGAGTAGCAAATATTTTGATATACATTCCTTTTTTTTTTTTTTTTTGGCTTTTGGGCGACACCCAGCAATGCTCAGGGGTTACTCCCGGCTGTCTGCTCAGAAGTAGCTCCTGGCAGGCACGGGGGACCATATGGGACACCAGGATTCGAACCAACCACCTTTGGTCCTGGATCGGCTGCTTGCAAGGCAAATGCCGCTGTGCTATCTCTCCGGGCCCGATATACATTCTTAATAGATAGTTAAAATTAATACATTTAACAATACACTAAGTATTCCCTGTGTGAAGCTGTAATTTAAAGCCCAATACATCTTGCTATTTCTATGACCACCAAATATACCACAATTACAATAAATGAGGGAAAGGAATAGAATAATTTTGATAACATGTGATTAATATTTATGTTTATGATCTAAAAAATATTTTTGGCCACACTCGGCAGTGCTAAGAGGTTATTCTTGGCTCTGTGCTCAGAAATTGCTCCAGGCAGCTTGGGGACCATATGGGATGCCAAGAATCGAATCCAAATCTGTCCTGGGTGAGCTGTGTGCAAGGCACAGCCCCATGCTGTGCTATCTTTTCAGCCCCCTGGTATGAAATATCATAGAATATTTTATAATATTATACAAATATTAGTCTAAAAGTGTCCTTCAGCAAATCCTTCAGCAAATGGGATCTTGTAGTTAAAATATCTAAATAAATTTTATAAGGTGATAGAGACAGAGATTTAAAATGAGGTAGAGTCATTCTAATAAAATAAAAATAGTAAATAGAATAGTAACTGAGATACATAAAGAACAGTAAAATGTTGATTTAGAAGAAGGCATAAATCGTATCTTACAGCTTACCTGAAGCCAGCCAGGGCTGGTTCAGTTTCTGCATTGAATGTTTCCCTGAACTACATAATACCTGACATAGATGGATAAATTCCTGATCACAGCCATATGTGGCATATCTATTTCATTAACAATTAAAAATAAATATCAGTAGAGTCACGGTGTATTCCTGGGATTCAGAAGAAATTTGCAAATGGGGGCCGGGCGGTGGTGCTAGCAGTTCGATCCCCCGGCGTCCCATATGGTCCCCAGGCCAGGAGCGACTTCTGAGTGCATAGCCAGGAGTAACCCATGAGCGTCACCGGGTGTGGCCCAAAAAACAAACAAAAAAAAACAAAAAACAAACAAACAAAAAAGAAATTTGAAAATGTACTTATCTTTATGAGTAATATTGCTATCCTACAATCAAGATCAACAGTTAATGTGACGGCATCTCTTATGTAATATTACCTTTCATCCGCAGATTTATAAATCTGCCTGAGAATATGGTTTTATAAACGTCAATAAGTAATAACTAGAAGAAGTAGAGAAAAATAAAATAAAAGGAAAGAGGGGCTGGAGCAATGGCACAAGCAGTAGGGCATTTTCCATGCATGCACTATACTAGGGCAGACCATGGTTCTTATCCTCAGGCATCCCAGATGGTCTCCCAAGCCAGGAGCGATTTCTGAGCGCACAGCAAGAGGTAACCCCTGAGCGTCACTGGGTGTGGCCAAGAAAAACTAAATAAATAAATGGAAAAAGATAAACACCTAAACAATTCTAATAATTACCTAATATTAAAACTTTCTTTACAATAAGTCTGCAAAATCTTTGGGATACATAAATATTTTACTTTGCTTACAACAGTTGGCAAATTTCAACAGGTCTTCTCTATACTAACAGTCAAATTGGCACAGAGATATGTACCCACACCCACACCCCACACACACAAAAACACACATACACACACACACATATACAAACACACCTCTAACATTTCAGAATGGTTTCTGGTGGAAAGTACAGAGGAAGAGATTATTATTAGTGCTAGTATGGTTCCTGATATAATTTCTTAGCACTTTTAAGTTGTTTAAATAATTTGCATGTCACAATTTAATGCAGATAAAATATGTCAATGAAAGTTAAACCATATTTTCCTTTAAAAATATCATATTAAAATATAATTAAATTGAGTAACAATATATATGTTTCTTGGCAATCATGGTATAGAGTTTTTATTTCCCAATCATTTGAAAGATACCTTCAAATGTTGACTTTTCTTTAATTATCCTCAAGAAATTATTATTCCAGTTTGTCATTCCTTAGGCATTATTCTACTGTAAGGACACTTGCTCAATTGCTAGTTGAAATTTCTTTCAGAATACAAATTTATTTTAATATTAATCTTACTAAAATATAATTAGTAATTTGACCCTGGAGCATTATCACCAACCTTCGCATAAAAGCTCATAATTTTATGGGTGTTTAATTTAAATAATGATAATTTTTTAAAGCTATATTTTTAAAAATCTTATCTCTACTGCAGTTTTTTGAATGATTTATTGCATTTTAAATTACAGGATTAATATTACATGATGCCTATCTCTGGCAGAATCCTAAACAATTTTTATTAAAATGCTTAAAATATTTCAGTAGAACTCAAATAACCTCACTAAATTTAAGAATAAATATATTTTAACTTCAAACTCACTTGCAGAAAAATGATATACAATGACCACATTTTTAAAAAATTCACTAAAATTGATAAATAAAATTGCTGAGAAAATGCTATGATTGGAAAACATGAATAATGGCAATTATGAGTACAATGTCCAATGGTCTTTGCGAAATTCTAAGATCAATATTTTGTTTAAAAATATGTTACTGGAGCCGGCGAGGTGGCGCTAGAGGTAAGGTGTCTGCCTTGCAAGCGCTAGCCAAGGAAGGACCGCGGTTTGATCGTCTGGCATCTCATATGGTCTTCCCAAGCCAGGGGCAATTTCTGAGCACTTAGCCAGAAGTAACCCCTGAGCATCAAATGGGTGTGGCCCCAAAAACAAAAAAATATGTTACTTATAGTGCTATGGGATTAATATCAAATTGATTAATATACCTCTCCTCTTGTAATATCAAATACATCTTCTGTATTAACTCTGTATACACTCCCAATTCTATAGTGACATATACAGTTTATAGTTTCTTTTAAAAGCTTGATTTATTCTTGTCAAATGTTATAAATAGTTGTGTTGCTTTAAGTTACAGTTTACTTTGTTAATTTTGGGTAAATTCTATGAAACATACTTAAATTTTATTGGCTATACTTGTCAGCAATCTTTCAAGTAAAAATACTATTCCACTAAAATATTCAAATCAGCATTAAAAATTTGCATAAAATTATTTGGTTCACAAAAGACCCAGGGTAGCCAAACACATACTGAAAAACAAGAAGCTGGGTGGCATCTCCTTACCTAACTTGAAACTATACTATAAAGCCATAGTAATCAAAACAGCATGGTACTGGAACAGAGACAGCACCTCAGACTAGTGGGTCAGAACAGAATTCCCAGACATAAACCCCCAGATATGCAGCCAATTAATATTTGATAAAAGAGGCAAGAACTTGAAATGGAATGAAGAAAGCCTATTCAACAAATGGTGTTGGTACAACTGGAAAACCACATGTATGAAAGTGAAAATTGACCCATACCTCACTCCTTATACAAAAGTCAACTCAAAATGGATCAAAGACCTTGAAATCAGACCCAAATCTATAAAGTTTATCGAGAATAAAATAGGCAGAACACTCGAAGACCTATATATCAAGAAGGTCTTCGAGAATGGAGCACCAATGGCAAGAACTTTAGCACCAAACATAAACAAATGGGACTACATCCAACTATAAAGCTTCTGCATGGTGAAAGAAACCTTACTTAATGCAAGAAGACAGTTAACAGAATGGGAAAATATCTTTTCACTCGACATATCAGATAAAGGGCTGATATCTAGAACATTCAAAACACTCAGAAAGCTGAGACCCCCCAAACCAAATAAAGCCATAAAAAATGGGGAGATGAAATTAATAGAAACTTCTCTGAGGAAGACATAAGAATGGCCAATAAACATATGAAAACATGCTCACCTTCACTCATCATCATGAAGATCCAAATCAAGACAACAATGAGATACCACCTGACACCAGTAAGGATGGCTCACATCAAAAATAATGGGAACAATCTCTGTTGGTAGGGATGCAGTATGAAAGGAACTCTCATCCACTGTTGGTGGGAATGCCCCCTAGTCCAACATCTATGGAGAACAGTCTGGAGAGTGCTCAAAGAACTCAGAATTGAGCTGCCATTTGACCCAGCAATTGCTCTCCTAGGTATATACCCCCAAGTTGGAAGGACATTCATTCCAAAATATGTGTGCACCCCTCTATTTATAGCAGCACTCAGTATAATAGCCAAGTCTTGGAACCAACCTCGATGTCCAACCACAGATGAATGGATCATTAAGATGTGGTATTTATACACAATGGTATACTACATGGCAGTCAGAAACGTTACAATCACAGACTTTGCAGCAACGTGGATGGACCCAGAACATGTTATATTAAACAAAGTAAGTCAGAAGACAAAAGATAAACACAGAATGATAGCACTATTCTTAAGCACCTAGAACATACATCTTATACACAACTAATACTCAACAATCAAATAACAGGATTTAACAGGGTAGAAACTCCAAACACTGTAATAGTCAACATTTACTCGGGAACAGTGCCCAAAATACATGAAAAAGGAACAACACAAACTCTTGACTACACATTATACCATAAAGAAACCAGCAACACCAGAAATAGCAGCATAGAGAGAACAGAAATGTAATCAACCTTCTACAACAAAGGCCCACAATAATCCCTTAGAGATTGTATACAGGATCACAGGTAAAGAATACCATGGGAAATCACTGACTCCAATGGAAACATCCCATAACACTATGTTTTAATGCCTTTATCTTACTATATTTAAAATAACCTCTCAGCTTTTCTGTCCACAGGCCTTCTTGGATACAAAGGGTGGACAAACTAAGATGGCAGCTCAGGGCTCAGTCACACGAGATACCATACTTAGCTTGCACTACGAGATGGTCCAGAGAAAACTCTTTAACGTACACTTTATCTCTAGGTTATACCTTCTTTTAGGAATTGAAGCACGTGACCAGTCAGACCACCGAAGCAGCAACTGCGATGTATAGACTTAAACTACAGGCTCTACTCATCGAACACATTCAAGCAAACTAGCATTCCCTTGCTATTTTCTCCTCTCTTCTCACTACTTTCTTTTTTATTTTATTTTTTTCTTTTCTTTTCTTTTTTCCTTTTCTCTTCCCCCTTTCTTTCTAATGTATTTTCTCTTTTCTCCCTTCCTACCCTTCCCCTTTCCCCCCTTTGGAAATCCAACTATCCCTTCACCCCTCAATCCCATCCAGACCTCCTACCATATTAAAACTTTTCACCCTCAGTCCTTAATCTATTAGGCATCAAGTTTGACCTTCTACCCCAACGAACCAGTACCCAGCACCCAAGCGAAGGGACACCCAGTCAAACTCACACCTTGTCCCCTGCAAGAAAAGGTAGTCAACTCCCCTGCGGACTCATGCTCCGTGGCCCTCCCTACCAACTCCCCTAACGTGGACTGTTACTTGAAACCGGACTTAGTTCCAAAAGTATCCCCAGTGCAAGAACTCTTCCAAGACCTCCCTGCCGCAAATCTTTTGGCAATCTTAAGATGGTCAGGGCGTGTGATGGAAAGGTGCCTGGGAACCCACACACCACAAGAAAAACCCAAAAGTCAATGGGAAAACCTGTACTTCCAACATAAGTATGACCTGTATTACACCACCTCTTTACCTGCTTTTCCCCAAATGTAAGGTAGTCTTTTGCATCACCTTGGTCATTTAAATACTTTGTTAATTCTTTTTTTTTTAATGTTTGTTCTACATATACATATGTGAGCACATACATTTTTATTCCTATTTTTATTTTTTTTGGGTGTGTGACCTGTTTCTGTTTTCCTCTCTGTCCAAATGCACTGACAATATAATGTAGCACCATTTCTCTCTGCAAAGGCACACTAAAAAAAAGGGGAAATCTTACATATAAAAAAGAGCTCATATCTACTAGGGATAGGAACTCATAGTTGTTACAGGAATATCTCCTACCTTGAAAATATGTCATGTGGACTCAACTTAGATCTCAGGTGATTAGACACCATCTGTCCAGCCTTGAACCCTGGATCCCAGACATAGAAACGGCACAGTTCTTCACAACAGCTGCAGGAAACAAATCCCATCGGGAAAGCCTTACTACTGCTGGGTCACCAACAAGTGCCAGCTCTAATATGATGTCCTGACAACGAGGAAAATAGGAACAACTTGACCTAAGAGTAGGTTATCTTATCTTACCAGCTAATGATAAGACAAAATCAGAAGACTTGTCACCCTTTGGTAGGTCCAAAAGCCAAGATAGCGATTTACAGATGACTGGCTTCTAGAACCTTGACCAGACTGTATATATCTTGGGACCAATAAAAAAGCCCTAGTTTAGGGTTTGAACTACGACCTGCACAACAACCATGATCCCCAGTTCCAAAGGTCTGGCAGAGACCATTGCAACGGAATGGGGCTTCTGGAAACACAAAGAAAGAAGCTAGCCTAGGTGCCATCCTAGGTTCAGTGCAAAGACCAAGACCACCAACCACAGAAGATGGATTAAAATGACACTAAGGGAACAGAACTTCTAGAACCACAAAGACTGACTTCATCATAAGTCCCACTCCTGAACCTGTGCAGATACTGAGATCTCTAGTTACCGAGGTCTGATTTTATCACCCAGGAAGGAGCAGAAGTCTTCCAAACACCACGAAAGCACCACTGGGAGACTAAATGATCCTGAACAGAGTCTATAGTTAATCCCATGACAATATACTCCAAGGGTGGAAAAACCCCATATCTCTTAGGCCAAGTGAATTCCTTTTCAAATGACCCCAATATTTACTGTGACAGGGCAGGAGGGGAAAAAAAAGCAAAAAGCACAAAACATTGTTTATTTTTATATATTATTTTTATCTTCATTTATTATTATTATTATTATTATTATTTTATTTACTATCTATTTTTGTCGATTTCTTTGTTTTGGTGTGGTTATTGATGTTGTTGTCTCCATTTATACTTATTTTTTTTTCTCTTCTTTTCTTTTCTTTCTTTATGTGCTCTGCCATGTTTCTTATCTCAAGACCATGGCTTTTTTTTTTTTTGTGATGCTTATCATTATTGTTGGAGTCATCACTGGATATTTGACACTTTCTTTTGTACTGGTGGAGTGTTTCACCTTCTTTTTCTCCTTCATCTCTCAAACCGATGATGAGAGCCTCTAGAAGGATTCTGCCTATTTTCGGCGTATTAGACTTCTAGCCAGTTTATTATTTTTCTCTTCTTCAAACAAAACCACTTAACGTGAACTAGCTAGTCCTATTTCTCAGTTAGAGGGGGATATAAGGGAGGCACCAAGACCAAACAGGTGCAAGACTACTAAGTAGTAGGCTAGGTACAGAGGGGACCACATATTCTAGCAGCCCTTGGGGTGAGGGAGGAGGATATGGGAGGTAGGATGAAAACAGAGGTGTAGGAAGGACAAATTGGTGATGGGAATCCCCCCTGATTTTATGTAAATATGTACCTAAAATTTTATTGTCAACAATATGTAAGCCACATGATCAAAATAAAAATTACATTAAAAATTTTTGGTTCACATAGAAGTGTTATTTCATTCCTCCACTTTGCATATATTACTAAACATTTATAATCTAATTTTGAAGACTTACTAAGGATTTTTTTTTGGCTTAAGCAATGACAGTATTCAGTGAATTTGACTCTTTCCTAAAATTATTCACAGGAATAATAAATCTATACAACATTTATTAGCACAGCAATCCTTGCAAACACTAGTAATTTCCAGTCTTTTTTATAACAATATATTTATTTAAGCATCATAATTAAAAATATGCTTGTAGTTGGGTTTGATATAAAAAGAACTCTTCTGATGGATTCCAGTATTATTGGTGTTAAGTGATATATCATTGTCATTTTGATAGTATTTCCTTGATAAAAGAGGAAGATAAATGTTTTTATATGGCTCCTAGCTGTCAAACTCTGAGTCAGTGAAGTATTTGCTCATCAACTCTATATTTTTGGATGAGATTATTGGTATTTTTGCTGTTGTTAAACTGTGTGAATGTTTTTTGTATATCTTGGATATTAGTCCATTCTAATGTATGGTGTGAACATATTTTCTTCAATTAGGCATTGTTTCTTTATATGTTAGCCTGGATTTTTTATGGTGTATATGTGTGTGTGTTTGTGTGTGTGTGTAGAAGTGAAGGGTTGAAGTTAGAGTGGGTCACATTTGGCTGCATTAAGTGTTTAATCTTGCCTTAGCCCAGAAATCACTCCTTAAAGTTTTTAAGGAATGGTACACAGTAACAGGAATCAAAGTGGGGTTGGCTATGTGCAGGGCAATGCCTTATTCTCTATCCTATCTCTTCAACCCTAACTCATGTTTCTTTTGCCATAATTTTATTTTAATTTTAATTTTCCATTTTACTTATCATTTATTTTGATAATTTTTTATGGAGGAAAATCATTGAAAACAACTTTGTGATACCTAGACTGTAGTTTTACCTATATTTTTTCTACTTTTAGTGGATTCTAGTCTAATCTTTAGGTACTTAATTTAATTTGTGTAAATCTAATAATTAAATGACATTTGATGATTATATACTTAATAAAGTTTAGTACATTTCTGGCTATGATATGAAATGTGGTTCCAGTTTGAGATTTTTTGTATGTGTTTATAGTTTTCCCAATACCATATTTTGAAGAACTTGAACTTGCTCCACTTCATTCACTCCACATCTTTGTCATGTACTTTTCATAAATCTGAAGGTTTATCTCTGTGCCTTCAGTTTTATTTTACTGGTATGTGCCCAGTACCATAGTTTTGCTTATAGTAGCGTACTACAGGACTCGAAGATTGATATTAAAATTTTGATGGAGACTGCATTGAAACTGAAACTTTGAGTAGGATGTTTTTGTGAAATCTTGTTTCTTTCTAAACATCATGAACTATTTTTCCATTTCCTGGTGTTCACTTCTACTTCTTTCAATAATGATTTATAGTATTCAATGTATAATATTTTATATGATTTGTTAAGTTGATTTCTATAAATTTTACATTTTAACACTATTTTAAGTATCTTTCTCTTCTAGCATCAGATTCTGTTTATTTATTTTTATTTTTTATTTTTTTGGTTTTTGGGCCACACCCGGCGGTGCTCAGGGGTTACTCCTGGCTGTCTGCTCAGAAATAGCTCCTGGCAGGCACGGGGGACCATATGGGACACCGGGATTCGAACCAACCACCTTTGGTCCTGGATCGGCTGCTTGCAAGGCAAACAACGCTGTGCTATCTCTCCGGGCCCAGATTCAGTTTATTAAGTTCCTCTTTCACTTTGTTTGCTTTTTCTAATGGTAGATTGATTTTCTTTAGCTTTTCAAAGGATCAACTCTTGCCTTGATTACTCTTTTGGATTTCTTTTTGAGTGTTCAATTAATTAATTTCTCTTCTAAGTTTTATTATTTTCTTCTCCTGCCTATTTTCATTTCATATTGTTGGTCATTTTCCAATTTCTTAAGATGTGCTATTAAGTTATTTATGTAGGCCCTTTCTTCCCTCCTGCTCAATTCTTGTAAAACCATAATCTTTCCTCTAAATATGGCTTTTGCTATGTCCCACAAATTCTAATAATTTATGTCTTCATTCTCATTTGTTTCCAGAAATCTTGATTTCCACTTTCATTTTGACTCTGATTCAGTAGTAGTTGTGTAATTTTCAGGTCTAAATGTTATTTCTCCATTTCTGTTTGTAAGTCACATTTATTTTAAGCACATCATGGTCTGAGAAGATAGTTGATATAATTTCTAAACTATGTAGGTATATTTTATGAACCAGTTATCAATATATCTTGGCGAATGCTCCATGTGCTTTAGAGAATGTATATTCAGCCCTTGGGGATGAAAAGTCCTATATGTGTCTACTATGTCCCTCATTTAGATTTCTTTCTTCAAAGCCTGTGTATCCTTCTTGAGTTTTAGCCGAGTTTATCTATCATGGGGTAACATAGTGTGTTAAAATCTCTAACTACTACTGAGTTGTTATTTATGTCTTTCTTCAAGTACATTAATAGTTGTTTTAAATAATTTACTGACTTCTCATTGGGTACATATATGTTTAGGAATGTGATATTTTCCTAATATGCACATACAATGATTATTATGAAATAGCATTCTCAGTTTCATAAGTTGTTTTTATTTATTTATTTATTTGGTTTTTGGGCCACACCTGGTGACGCTCTGGGGTTACTCTTAGCTATGAGCTCAGAAGTCACTTCTGGCTCGGAGGACCATATGGGACACCAGGGATAGAACCAAAGTCCATTTTGGGTCAGCCGCATACAAGGCAAATGCCCTACTACTATGCTATGATCCGGTCCCATTTCATAACCTTTTTAAGGCTGAAATTTATGTTATCTCCTATTAGTATGACCACACTAGCCTTTTTTTTTTTTTTTAATTTTTGTTGTGGTCAAAGTGAACTACAAATCTTTCACAGTAATAGTTAAGGCACATAGTGACAATGAATGAGGGGCATTCCCACCACCAGTGTTGTCCTTCTTCCACCCCTTTTCCCAGCATGCATCCCCGTCTCCCTCCTTTACCCCTGAAATGCTAGTGCAACTGTTCCCCACTTGTACAGCTTGTTGTAGATCTGGTATTGATTCTGTTGTCATTGATTTTGGGTTTGGTATTCAAGTCTGATCATTTTTTATTTTCACCAAATGAACATACCAACCTTTAACTTTGACTCTGTGATTGTTCAGACTATAAGCATATGATTTTTGTGGCTGAAAAAAGTTGTTTTCAATTTTCTGCTCCATTTTGCCACTCGGTGTCTCTTGATTGGTGCAATAAGTCCATTGGCATTCCTTATTTTCAAGGGAGAGCTTTGGTGCTTTTGTGGGGTTTGTTTTGACTTAAAATTTAGGCAATCCAGTTCTTTTAAGGTTGTTTTGAGTCTGTAAAGTTCCTGAGCTGTTGTTTATCCATGAAACTATTATCCTTCCTTCAACCCAGAATGAAAGTCTGGCTAGGTAAGTAGTCTCAGCAAGGAGCTCATTTCATTGAGTTTTTCACCATATCCCACCACTGCCTTTGGGCCTGGAGTGTTGCTTTTAATAAGTGCAATTCTTGGGATTCTTTCCTGTATGTTTTCTCCTTTGCTCTTGCTCTATCTTTGATTTTAATCATTGTGATTCTGATGTGCTTTGGGGTATTTTTGTTTTAGTCTCTTTTAGTGTTACTCTTCAGTCATCCAATGTGGATGCATGCAGTTCTAGGAACATTTCAACAATGTCTTTAAATTTAACTGTCGATTCTTCATGATGATTTTTTCCCTAGCACTCTGGGACCTTAATGACTCTTATGTTGTTTCAACTGAAATTATCCCAAAGTTCTAGTGTTGTTGTTTTTTTTTTCCATTTATTTTAAGTATTCTTCCTTTTCAGTTCATTTATTTTAAGGCATTTTTCCAAATTCTGTAGTATATAGAATTGTTATGCAGCGCATCTTTCAGTTCACTGATTCTGTCCTCAGTGGCTTTTACTCTACTTGCCAAGCCTTCCTGTAAGTTTTTAATTTCACCTACCAAGGTTTTCATATCTGTTTAAAATTTTCTTATTTTTACTCTCATATCCTTTTGAATCTTATTGGTTGCCTAATCAATGGTTCCTTTTAATTCTTTGAACATTCTCTACATTTCCTCTCTAATGTCCTTATCAAAAGTCTTATAGGTGAGTGATACTAGTTAGATTCAGAAAAACTTAGTTAATTCATTAAGTGTGGTAGATTTATTTAGTGATTTTCCTTGTGATCTTTGCACTTTGATGATAGTTATTTTATCTGTTGTGCTATGGCTCATTGACTAGAAAAAATTTATAGCTCAGAGTAAATATAATAAGATGATGTTTATTTTTATGTATTAATTGATAGCATTACAATCAGAAAGGAGAAACATGATTAAACTATACTATATTACAATATTACATTATATTATGTCATATTTTAGAATGTATTATATTATGATTTTATTATATATAAGTTTGGGGCTATACCCACAATGTTCAGGAATTGCTCCTGATCCATGCTCTAAATCACTTCCGGCAGTGGTCAGGCAAACACATGAAAAATAGGGATTAAAATGGTATTAGCTGTGTGCAAAATAAAGCACTTAAACTCTTATGCCAACTCTCCAGCCTCAGCATCTGAATTTGTGTGTAGTAATTTTACAGAGAATCTGCAATGAACCACACTCAGAAGTTAAGCCATCCTTGTTATAAGACCTTGTACTTTGTGATATGTTTTTGTTACTTATACCAAGTTTAATTTCATGGTAATTTGAATTCATAAACTTAAAACATAGCATCCTAATTAGAAAGTCTAAGAATTAATGTAAATGTTTGCACACATATTTTTTATATTAGAAGTTTCTAAATCAATCTCACAATTCCTAGAAATTATGCTTCTTTGTGGCATGAATTTCTAGAAGACAGTGAAGCTCATAGATACAAATTAAAGATTTTGAAAGCAAATCCAACTTTAGTAATTAGCAGTTAGTAAAGTTTTCTAGCTATCTAATACACTTCTATGTCTTACATAAGTCAAAATTTATACACATAGAATAATAATTCAATATCACAGAACATTCCAGTTTATAAAGTTAATTCAATGAAACAAAGGTGCCACTAGCACAATAATAATTTTGAAGTCAAATAGCACTAATAGACGCTGAATTTACTAATTTTGTATTTTAAGGAAAGCATGATATTTTCTTACTATGAAAATGTACAATATTTATCTTTATTCATTTATGTTTTAAATGACATTAGTTCAGAAGAAGCATATATTTTTAAGCAAAGTCATCTTAATGTCTATTCTGAGAAGATATTAATTTTATACATTCACAGACATTAGATTATTTTTGTGAAACTCTAGTCATAATTCAGATATTTTAAAGTAATAACATTAATTTAATTTTTATTTAAAATTTTACTGTTAAAAGTTAATAAAATATATTTATAACATGGGTAATGTAAAGGTTTTATTAAGCCATATTTTGTTCATTTTTTTGACCACACCTGGTGTTGCTGAGGAGTTACTCCTGGCTATGCTCTCAGAAATCGCCCCTGGCTAGAGGACCATATGGGACACCAGGGATTGAACCAGGTCTGTCTTGGATCAGCTGTATGCAAGGCAAATGCCCTATTGTTGTGCTAATGCTCTAGCCCCTTATTAAGCTATTATTAAGTTAATAATATACATATTAGTCAACACCTAAGAAGAAACAATTTGCTAAATTTTACTTTGGGGCATTGTTATTTACCACTTTGTTGTTGTTTGTTGTTTTTTTTTTTGGACCACACTCTGCTTGCTGAGGTATTATTCCTGGCTCTGTGCTTATAGATCACTCCTGGCCAGGCATAATGGGCCATATGTAGCATTGGAGATTGATTTGGATCAGGTACGTGAAAGGCAAGCATCTGCATGTGGTAATATCACTCCTGCCTCTTATCCAAAGTATCTTAATATCAACAGACTTCCCCTTTCAATTGGACTTACTTGAATCCTTAGAATTATTCAAAAGCATTGTCATAAAAGAGAATGGATATTTTTTATATTTGGAAGACTGATTCAAATTCAATTATTGAGCTCATAGATATACCGAGAATTCATCTACAAATAGTAAATAATTAACCAAAGTTTGGACTTTTTAATGATGCAAATGTATATAATGGAGTATTCAATATCAAGATTTTAGAGCATAATATGAATTATGTCATATATTTAGTTTGGCTATAATTGAAAATGTTCTTGTGTTTTCCTTTACACAAGATGATTTTATACTTAAATTCAAATAAATCATCATGAAATCCCAAACAGAATTTCATTCTGATTGAATCTTTATTGTGAAGTATTTTAATTAATTCAAAAGACAGAACAAGATATGTTCCCACACTCCCTTATTTTAGGAAGACTGATTGCATGACATGAGGGGCAGTTGTCATTTTTGTTATTCATTTTTAACTTTGCATACATTTGTTTGATGAATAGTTATGTATTAACTTTAGGATGACATCCAAACTTTTTGCTTGGTATACCAAACACTTTAATCTTTCTTCTGATTAGATCTCCAGCCCAATAATTTGGCAATTCCCCCTCACACCTGTGCTCTAGGAGCTCTGAACAATCAGTTTGGGTTTTGGCAATGCTGTGTTTACTCATGACTGGTCAACTTCACATTCGCTATCATAAGTCCTTTTTTGCTAGTTTACTGCTTAGTTTACTTAAGCCTTAGATAAATACTATTTGTGTCTGAAAATGCAGAAACAATTATGAATATTGCACTAGTGGTCCTACTCTACCAAATACATACAGATGTATATATATATATATATATATATATATATATATATATATATATATATATATATATATTCAATGTGGTGATATAGAAATTATCTTTTTTTTTGTGCTTTTTGGGTCACAACCGGCAGTGCTCAGGGGTTACTCCTGGCCCCATGCTCAGAAATTGCTCCTGGCAGGCACGGGGGACCATATGGGACGCCGGGATTCGAACTGATGACCTTCTGCATGAAAGGCAAAAGCCTTACCTCCATGCTATCTCTCCGGCCCCCATGATATAGAATATAAAATAAAATAAAGACATATTTAGGATTATACTACAACCACAATTTTCTTAACCTGAAACGAACATTAAGAAAATAGTGTGATTTTATGGGACCGGAGCGGTGGCATGGCAGTAGGGTGTTTGCCTTGCAAGCAGCAAACCCAGGATGAATTGTAGTTTGATTCCCCGGTGCCCCAGATGGTCCCCCAAACCTGGAGCGATTTCAGAGTGCATAGCCAGGAGTAACCCCTGAGCATCACCAGGTGTGGCCCCCTCAAAAAAAAGTGATTTTTAGAAAAAATACTTATATTAATAAGGTTTGATAATAAGATTGAATGTTGTTAATCCTAAAGTCACCGAGAAATTTGGTCCCTGCTCATTCTCTGTTTATCTCTGGGAGTTTATTTATTTTTATTTAAAGTAATAATGAATTAAATAATCAGGTATGCTACAGTGTATTCTGCAGTTCTTTTTTTCCATCCTAAGAGATTCATATATTTCTGCATGCTTCAGAATTTAGATAAAAATTTCATGAACTATTTTGTTAATTATTCCTTTCCTGCCCAGGGTTGGCTCTTGGTGGCTCTGCAAACAATGTGTGATGCTGTGGATTATACTAGCATAGTCTGCATACAAGACAAGTGTCTTAAATACTTTATTATCATTCAAGTCCCTGTTTTGGTTTTGGTTCCACACAGATCTTTGCTCAGGGCTTCTGCTTTGTACTCAAGAATCACTCCTCTTAAAACTCTGGGTAAGATACAGGGTGCAAGAGATAGAATTTGCATTCAGGAAGGTACCTAGACATATGCACTCTCTTCTCTCTGGGTTTAAGAGACTTCTACTTTTAACCTTATTTTTCTTTCATCATATGTACTTGGCTGTAGAAAATATAGTTTATCACTTTGTTAGCATGAGTTACATTTATTGAGGTGGATGCAGAGAAATATATAAACATATCAATGTATAAAACAGTACTACTTAAATTTAAATATTATTGCAAAACCATGGAAAAACAAACATTTTATTTTTTTTCTTTTTTTTTAGAGAATAATGATATTTATTGCAATTAAGAGTAAAAACTAAAAAGCAGAGCCCAGAGCAGTAAACCCAGAGAGAAATAAATTTTTGAGAAAGTGTTTGTACTTGTGTCTTATTCCCTATTATGTCATGGAGTTAAAGCTTCAATTTCTCCTTCCACTCAATATATTTGTTAGTATTGTTGGGCATTTTCTTTTTACTTTAAGAGTTTGTTTAGCTTAATGTTCTTCATGGGACTGCTGTGTAAGTTTTGGAGATAGTGAAGCTATGTACTTTCTTATGCGGAGACCCTATTTTTCACAATCAGTTTAAAATCTCCAGTAAATATTCAGGTAGCAATTAAATACAACCATTCCAGAATCACTGTGTGTGTGCTTGGCCACAGTGAGATGATGAGCACAACAATTTTGAGCATAGATAAAGGATGTATTGATTGTACTAACAGTCATAATTATTAGGGACCAAGGCTGGGTTTTTCTAAAATTTTCCTCTCTTTTCACTGCCTCCCTTTCCATCCTCCATATCTCACATCTATATATTTTCCATGTCTCCCACCTAAAATATTTTTCCCTCAATAAGTGGAAGCTCTGAGATTTTCAGGTATTGGGGTGATGAAATCATCTGGCTACTTCCTGCTGAAAAGGGACGGAGTGGGGATTTCAGAGTTCTGCTTTTGTTATCTGTCCATGGGAGGATGAAGAAGATGAAAAAATTGGGTTCCTTCTGTATTGAAAGGAGAAATAAATAATTCCTGAGTTGAAGTATGAATGCATCTGGATTGCCTGTTTCAGAAGCTTGCATCTTGAAGTATCAGTGTCTCCAAGCTCTGGATTAGGGTCTGACCAAGGAATTAGGCAATTTTATGAAACCTAGATTGTGTCCTAGTCACGTCACCAAAAGATGTTAGCTATGGAGGCCTCAAAATATCTCAGCTGGCTCTTCACTTCCCAAAGGAAAGACAAGAAAGCACACAAGGGGTGATATTTGTTGCTAGCAAAAATACCCTGTTAAGGAATAGGCGATAGAACTGGTAGCCCAAAGAAATGTCGGAAAAACAAACATTTTATTTACAAATGGAAAAAACTTATAATTAAAAAATATAATATAATTAAAATATATAAAATATTTTATCAACAAACTTCACTAGAACTCTGTACATAAGAAAAATAAATTCCTGGAACATTTGCCATATTAAAGTCCTTCCTTTCTCTCTTTCTTCTCTTTCTTTTTTATTTCTTTTTTCTCTTTTTTATTTCTCTTTATTCCTATTAATAATCTCTTTCTTTCTTCCACCTTTTCTTTTTCTCACTTTCCTCCTTTACTTCTCTCCCCTTCTACTCCTGTCCAGCCTAGCCATGCTTGTCCCTCCTGCCCTGTCCTACCTTCAAGTTTCTTTTCCTTTCCTGTAGAAGGATGATTCTTGGTAGCTCTGGGAACCATTTGTGATGCTGTGGATTTTACTAGCATAGTCTTCATGCAAGACAAGTCTCTTGAACACTTTTATCTTTCAAGTCCCTTATTTTTTATTATAATAATAATTTTTATTTTGACCAAAGTGGATTACAAATCTTTCACAGTAATATTGGTACATATTGACATTGAATCAGGGGAATTCCCACCTCCAAGGTTGTCCTCCCTCCACCCCCGTTTCCAGCATGCATCCCATATCTCCCTCTCTGACCCCCCGGGCTGCTAGAAGAAGTGGTCCCCTTGTGTCTAGCTTGTAGATTGGGTATCAATTCTGTTGTCATTGGCTTTGGATTTGGTGTTTAAATCTGATCATTTTTATTACTACTTAGTGATCATACAACTGTTTGGTCTTGGTACTCTCTATTATTTTCCCCTCAATTTGAGAGGCGGAACAAGATAGTTCAAGTTATGTGGTTTGTTTGAAGAAAAGAAAAAATAATAAAATGGGGTAAAAATCAAACAAGCAAAAAAATGGGCAGAGACCTTCTAGAGGCTATAAATATCAATTTGACAGAAGAAAGGGAAAAGAAAAAGAAACACAACAACAATACAAAAAAAAATCAAACAAAAAAATCTAAAAAGCACCACAGCAATAAAGACAACCATCACTCAATAAACACAGTCCTGAGATAAAAACAAAACAAAGCACAAAAAATGAAAACAACAACAATAACAAAAGCAAAAAAAAATTTTGTGCTGCTTATTTTTTTTTTTCTGCATAGGCACATTAAATGTTGGGGAAATTAGAAAGGGATTTCCCTTGGCCTAAGTGATACAGAGTTTCTTCGTCCTTTGAGTATACTAATATTGAATTAGTATGAAGAAAGAAAAGAAAGCTATTAAATGTATATTAGTATTAAAGTAAACTCCATTTTTAAGTAACTACATTTATAATTCTTGAAATATACTAATATATTTCTTCACTTTTCAAAAGTAAAATAATTATATTTTCAGGAAAAATTCCGTCACCTCTCATAAACCCCCATGTTTTATGTTAAATAATGAGGAGGTTTAGACTGTATTATCAGTCAACTTTAAAGATTCTTTAATGCAGAAGATAAGAAAAAAGAAAGAAAAGCTAATCAAAGTTTTCAAGTGAAGAGGATTTCTCTCTCAGTAGCTATCTTTTAAAATGGAGAAAAATGATATGCAAGAATCAGGCAGTTTGAGCTAAATTATTCAAGGGAAAGTATTTTTCTCTAGTGCTTCAAAAAGACACAACCTCACTGTCACTGTTTTCTTAGTCCAGTAAGTTTTTCTGAAAGATATCCATTTTTAAAGTCATGGGGTTTGTGATAATTTTCGGTAATAATAAGAAAAAACAATACAAACCTGAATAGTGTTTAGGCATTCATAAATATAAACAGTGATAAGGCAGAGCTACATACTTAACTAGTCACTAAAATATTTTAGAAATGATATCAAATAGAATTGACATAATACAATAGTTATATTTATACCTGAATAATACTAATAAGCATCATCTCAGATTTTGCATGGCTTTGTTTCTACTTCTATTTTATCTTTGGTTTGTAATTATTTCAACTTATTTGCCCTATATTTAATAATTTTTGAGTACTGAATATGACATTTAGAGGCTGGAGCAATAGCGCAGTGGGTAGAGCATTTGCCTTTCACACAGCCACCATGTTTGATCCCCAGAGTCCCATATGGTTCCCCGAGCTTACCAGGAGTGATTTTTTTTTTCTTTTTTTGTTTTTGGGCCACACCTGGTGGAGCTCAGGATTTACTCCTGGCTCTGTGCTTAGAAATCACTCCTTACTATCATTGTCATTATAATTGTCAGTGTATTTATTTCTCTAACTTGCTAATCACTCTTTTTGGTAAGCTTCATATCATGTGATGACCAGCTATCCCAATGCTACTTGTTGAAGAGGCTTTCATTGCTCCATTTTTGTTTTGCCCCTTTATCAAAGATTAATTGACTGTATGTCAGTGTAGTTATTTTTCTAAAGGAAATCACCACTGTTTGTGGTAAGCTTCATATCACAAGTCAGTCCTTAAAGCCTTCATCTCTATGTGTCATTGTCTCTGTGTATTATTAAATAATGTGTTTTATTTTTCTTAAAAACCTATAGAATTCCACTAAAGACACACATATAAACAGATCCAGTATATTCTTTAACATAGACATATTTCACCAAAATTGCTCACTGCTTCTTCAGAATTGTGACAAGAATAATTTTTATTTATAATACTGGAGAACAGAGACAGCAATTTGCAAAAGAGTAATATGGGTAATTTTTTCAGAAACTAAAAAATAAATAAATGTAAAGACAAGTAAAGGACATTTACAAAAAACAGTTTGCTGTCTTTTTTTTTTACTTAAAGTAAGTCTACATATATGCAGATGGCTTTTACTTTTAGGAAGTTTAGTTGTCATTTACATTACATTTGATACAGTTTTGAATGAATAATATATGATTATTCTCCATCTGCTTAGCAGATCAAACACATTTATAAACACTGTCCACACAGATTTCAATCTGTTCTACCATGTACAACTCCCAAGAGGTAAGTAAATCTTCCATAAATGTACCAGATGACAATAATGTTATATTCTTCAATTACAATTTTCCTGGAAAATAGTATGATAGCCTCTGTCATATTTGTTCCCTCTACCTTGTAGTAAAAAAATAAGTGCCATTATTTTGAAATATTTCTACTTTATTCACTCACATTATCTAAAAATATTTTCCTTTGGTTTTCATGCCAATAAATATTTATAATTTAAATTATATTTGTATGAGAATAAAAACTTAGATGAAATATTTACTTGATCATTCATTACTACATAATGATTTAATATCAGTTTGAAAAAAGAGCTCATTAAAATATTTGTCTATTTTTTTCTCTACAATAATTCAGACATATATTTTGAATTTGACTAAATATTTTATAGTTAAAAAGTTATTAAATTTTGGGGCCATAGCGGTGGCACAAGTGGTAGGGCATTTGCCTTGCACGTGCTGACCTATAATGGACTGCAGTTTGATCCCTGGGCATCCCATATGGTCCGCCATCCCAGGAATGATTTCTGAGAGCATAGCCAGGAGAAATCCCTGAACATCACCGGTGTGGCCCAAAAAATACCAAAAATAAAAATAAAATTATTTACTTTTAAAACTCATTAGGGCATTATTCAGAGAGCTTATTTTATCCATTGCAAACTGAAGAGCATTTTTTAATGAATGTGGCAAAAACAAAACCTTTGATGGTGAAATTATGGATTTTTAATACATAGTACCAAATACCATAATAGGCAGAAATAAATATGCTTATTTCAGGTGCATGTTGTTTTCATTTTTTATATTTATCATTTTAGTTTATTAGAATTTTAATTTATTTTCTATTAAAGTAACTGTACACATCTCACTATAAAGCTATATTGATTTATTCCATGTGCTTTTCTCTTAATTATGATAAAGCTCATCTGTAGAGCTTCCCTGAAAATAAATGTCAATTTATTGGGTATGTAGAATATTTTATTCTGTTCATAAGAGATATTTGTGATGGTGAATCATTATCTGAAAATCTGTACTTCTTAAATAATCTTTTCTTAGAAAATGCTATTCAGTAATAATGTTAGTAAATAAAAATTATTTTTGCTTTTTGGGTCACACTTGGTGGTGCTCTCAGAAGTCGCTCTTGGCAGGCTCAGGAGACCATATGGGATGTCAGGATTCGAACCGGGGTTCGTGCTATGTTGGCCACATGCAAAGCAAGTTCCTTACCACTGTGGCCCCATCAGTGAGTAACTTGATGTGATTAGTCTCACCCACTTTTTTTTTTTAAATATGGAACGCTTCACGAATTTGCATGTCATCCTTGCGCAAGGGCCATGCTAATCTTCTCTGTATCGTTCCAATTTTAGTATATGTGCTGCCGAAGCGAACACTCTCACCCACTTCTTATATACAATTTTAATATTCTCTTATTCTCACAGAGCTATGTCATTCAACTAATTTTTTAACATATGCATTTTTACTTATATATAAACTCATTTAGATACCAGTAACAGAAGTCTTTAAAAGGAGGAAAATTTATTTTTCTTTAGTCTTGTTTTATTTCTGGATGACACCTGGCAGTGTTCAGGGTTCACTCCTGACTCTGCACTCAGGATTGACTCCAGGAGGAGCACAAGCCAGTTGTATGTAAGGTAAGAGCCTCACTTCACCCTGTCCTACATTTCAAGCTCAAAGAGAATAATTTTTTTGTACTGAAATTTGATGTTTCTCTAAGACAATTTTATAAAAACTTGTATCATCACTTATATTAAAAATCAAATTACAAATTTAGAAACTTGCATTTTAAAAGTATTTTGAACTCTGTGAATAATTTGGAGTTTATCACAAGCAATCCAGCAGGATTAAAATTTATTTTGTATGTATGCCTTTCATTCCTCAGATTGCCAAAAATTTTGCTTTGAAATTGCTATGCATGAAATCATAATACTTGAATAATGGACCCCTAATGAATGTAAGTCACTATTTAAAATGGAAGCTAATCAGTTGGATAGTGCTGTGAGTGTATGAAGACGGATATTACTGCTGTGTAGAAATATCATTCATGCCTCTAAAGCCATTTATGCATATGTTTGTCTTAAATATTTTTCATGATTTAGTTGTAAAAGACATTTTTTAGACTGCATTAGGTAAAAACAACTTATCAAAGCAAGAGTAATTTTGAAAGTTCCCAGTGTCTTTTGCTATTTTCTCCTGTCTGTCTTTCACACTTTGCTTTGCCTCAGATCAATATTGCCCTTTGTATCAGTTAAGAAACACTAAGTACAAAGAGACTTACACTTCAGAGCAAGTGAAACTTTAAGGAGAACTGAATTTGTCCTATGACTTGAACCTTTACCATGAGGTCAGGAATTTCTATCCCAGGAAGAATATTCTATCTAAGGCACAATGTCCTTTATTATAAAAGAATTGTCTGGTCACTGATACATATTTTAAGGCCCTTAGCCTGATTTTGACTGCTATGACTTCTTCGCTAGTACCTTCTTGGGAAAGAAGACCACAATACTGGTTTGTGATTAGACCCTTAAAAAATAGTAAAAAAAAATTTAAAAAGTGATTCTTTGACAGGTAGAGGCATAGTAGCACAAGTATGTAAATTGGATTTTCCATAGGCATATACCGAATGACAAAAGATGTGAAGTTTATGTGTTAGGATGTTGGAGTGTGGACTCAGCTTTCTCTTTCCTATCACACACTACCATGGCATATGAAGAAAAGACAATACTGAACTTAATCAAGTTACCATCAGTTAATTTTTCAGGGTACAAAATAGATTAGTGTTTAATTTAAACTTTAATTTATACCTATAGTATTATAAGTTTCCATTAGTATTATTGTTCTAATGCCCCAAATATGCATCAAATTGATTTTACTTTTGAGTTTACTGTTAAGTATTAACATGGGATGAGTCTTGGCTGTTTCTATTACAGTAATTATTATTTGAAACAGCAAAGGAAGAAGGGAAAATGATAAAAGATAGTTGCCTGTCTATCTTAATCTGACCTAGATATGCCTTACATATCAAAGGGGCCTGGTGTAGATGATACAAAAGTCTCTGGATTGTCGTGTATGTGTGTGTGTGTGTGTGTGTGTGTGTGTGTGTGTGTGTGTGTGTGTGAGAGAGAGAGAGAGAGAGAGAGAGAGAGAAAGAGAGAGAGAGAGAGAGGTGACAGACAAAAGAGCGAATACAGGATCATCAAATATAGGGGTTTTATTTCCTAAAGTATAGTAGTGAAGGATCCCAAAATCACTCTATCAGCTTCTTCCCTCAAACTATCATCTTTCTAGCTAATTGAATTTAGTTTCTGGATGTCTATATATACAAGTAACGACCTATTTAAATCACCAAGTTAAAAGCAAATCATCAAGTACAAGAAAAATAACATAAAATTCACATTAGATTTCATAAATAAATTATGTAACCAAAGATAGAGATATGAGATTTTTTTGCATCCAAAAAACTCTTTAAGGAAAACTAAATTTTTTTTAAAAAAATAATTAAACACCAAAGGGTAAACCTAAAGAAAATTCTCACAGAAAAATAGCAGCAAATTCTTACACAATAATAATCTCCTTATATGTTCTGGACACTCCTTTCAAAAGGTTTAGAATTATGGTATAATTTAAAAAAAATTCACTTTCTAGAGGAGAAACACTTGAATTTGCAAATAATCTAGACTGGGAGAGAGGATGGAAACAATTCCATACATTCTAATAGTAGATTAAAAATCAAGAATGCCCATACTTGTCTTAGCACAAATAATATCCAAGCTAAAGAAATTAGCCAAGGATGAACTTTACATAATGAATAAAAAAGACTTTACACTTATGAAAATATATGAATCTAAATAACAACATCACTTTGAAAGGAACTCCAAATAGACCTAAACAGATACATTACCTGTAATATGCAATATTAGTGGAAGTGTTTTACACACTCATTTTTTTGAAATACTGAGAAAATAATAAGTCACACTGCCTTTAAAATTCGGTACTTAAGAATATACTCTGTACTTTCTACACGATGAGAATATACAAAGTACAAAATGAATCACATTTTAGGTCAATAAAACTGAAATGAGGAGGCTAAGATTGCATCCTTGTAACAAAAGAGGGAAGGTATATTGGAACTGTGGTGGTAGGCAAAGTGGAGCAGTACCTGTAAGCATACAAAAAAAATAGTAAAACTATTATAAGATATAATTAGTCAATAAAATGATTTGGAAACAAAATAAATTTATTTCTTTGGGAAATACTCTAAATTAATGGGGTTATGTCAAATAAACAAAGAAAGTGAATTTATATATTTTATCAATTTTATATTTAAGCTTATAATTTGAGTATGTCTCATACATTAATAGTTATATATCTTTGGCAATTATCATTGCACATAATTATAAAAGCAAATATCTAACTTGAAATTTAATATGAAATAAATATTAAATGATATATTTATATAAATTTATTTAATATAGAACATAGGGTAAATGCTAGAAATATGGAAACAAAATATAATCACCATTTTAAAAGTATTTAATTACAATAAATTAAATATAAGCTACTTTATTTATATAATTTGTTTCATTAAATTATGTTTAGAGAAATAAGTTAATGAATATGTCATTTTAAAAAATATTTTGATATCAGTAAAATATAAATATAGAACATACAAAATTAAAACAGTAATTAGGGCTGTGCTGCTAGAGGTAAGGCCAGTGTCTCATATGGTCCCCCAAGCCAGGAGCGATTTCTGAGCGCATAGTCGGAAGTAACCCCTGAGCGTCAATGGGTGTGGCCCAAAAACAAACAAACAAAGTAATTACTTGGACTCTTATTAGAAGAACATATCAAAATAATTGAATGACATGTTATTTCTATCAATTAATTTTTTACAAAAAACTTGGCCATCATTTCCTGTTGTTTAAATATTTTGCTAAATAATTTTCTTTTGAAACAAGTTACACAGCCTATAACTTACACTGAAGGCTATTGATGCTGTGTGACTTTCAAGTAACAAATTGTTTACCAGTAATTCAAATTCCTACTTATTGTAAAGATTACTGAAATAGTACTTAAAAGTTCATTACATAATAATTTTTATCTGAAAATGTTTTATAACTTCACAAAATAGCAGCTATTTGAAGATGATGTGAGCCCAACATACCAGCAATAAATGACAATAATAGTTGTTTGAAAGCTAGAGTAAATAATATCATCAAAAATTTACAGAATAAAATAAATTTAATTGTGAATATAATTATTGGAAAATACTTAAACATTTAAAAATAGTGATAGTAGCACCATCATTTCATCACTTTAGTTTTTATTTTTTTGAATTTCAATTATGAAATTCAGAGAATTTTTGTAATTAATGTTTGTCATTTGAAATTTTATAAAACTTCTATTATTTCTGAAGTATATTTTCTATTGAATAATATTAACTGATAGCAGATTTACAAAGTACATATTTAACATATTTTCCTAAATATCGATGTGAAAAAATCAAAACACTGTAATTGCAATTCTCTTCATGTTAGTAGAAGGTAGACTTACTCATGTTCATGATAATACACTTAGGTCCTCATTAATATCCATACTTGAGTCAAATATATTTATTGAATTCTAAATTTTAAAACATATGCTTAGAGTTACTGTATATCTTAAAATAGCTATATGGGTATATTAATATGCATTTCATGATATTCGGAAATGTACAAAGTAACTTGTGCAAAATACAATCCTAGAACATACAGTCACTTATTAGTTATAGTGCTTATAAACAAAACCCAATGCAGAATGCTATCATTATCACTATAATTAATGTAGTTAAATCATCAAGTTATAGAAAATGAGAATTAATATTTTCTGAACACATTTCATGAAAAACCATTCAACCAAGGCATCTTTCACAATTCTTGGAAAAATAAAATATTTGACTATATTTAGTTTTTTTTTGTTTGTTTGTTTTATTTGTTTTGGAGGGGGTTTCAAACAGTGCTTGAGGACCTGCGTCCAGAAATACTCCCACAAATACTCAAATACTCAATAGGCAAATGGTCCTCTGTTAGGATCCTGAAGTCCCAGGGAACAGATCAGGCACCCAGAATTATATACAGTGATGCCAAAATGGCCAAAGTGTTACAGCATTGAGCCTGTTGGGATGCATGGCACAATATAGTGTTTGATTCTGTAATATTTAGCTCACCTAGAAATGAAATGTTCACATACTTTTCCACTATATGTGTTAATCAATTCAACTTCAGAGTTGTAAGAAAGAGACTTAGTATAGTCTTAGTATAGACAGTATAGAATGGGACTGTACTATAGTACAGAAATTAAGATATATACAATCACTTGAAGTCACCACGTGACTTCCCATGATTATCTGGGAGTTGTTCTGAAGGTTCGGAAGCATCACGGTGGTGCCAGAGCAGCAAGGCCAAGGTCAGACTGAGCTGCAAGTTTTCCAAATATTGCAGATCGTAACTCTGAGTCAATGAAAAACTCCGGGAAATCTCCTCCACCACCATCACCAAAAGTGAAAGGTAAAGACAAATAATAGAAAGCAAATGATTTCTTTAAGTAAGGGGGTGTTTGTCTTTTATAACTGACACCCAACTACAAACATGTTTGTCATCATGGTGCTTAAATAACAATCATTAATATTTGACACTTCTTTTTGTACTGGTGGAGTGTTTCACCTTCTTTTTCTCCTTCATCTCTCAAATCTATGATGAGAGCCTCTAGAAGGATTCCACCCATTTTCGGCATATTACACTTTTACCACAGTTTATTACTTTTCTCTTCTTCAAACAAAACCACGTAACTTGAACTAGCTAGTCCTGCCTCCCAGTTAGAAGGGGAAATAAGGGAGGCACCAAGACCAAACAGGTGCAAGACTACTAAGTAGTAGGCTAGGTACAGAGGGGACCACAAATTCTAACAGCCCTGGGGGCGAGGGAAGAGGATATGGGCGGTAGGACAAAAACGGAGGAGTAGGGAGGACAAATTGGTTATGGGAATCCCCCCTGATTTTATGTAAATATGTACCTAAAATATTATTGTCAACAATATGTAAGCTACTATGATCAAAATAAAAATTATATTAAAAAATTGGATAACAGTAAAAAAATCATTAATAAAAATAAGTAAATGTTTGCCAAAGTATGGTTTTCCAGTGAGAAATCAGTACAATTTTTTCGTATTTAGAATATAGAAATATAAAAGGAAAAAATATATGATACAGAATAATTGCTCTCTTTTTTCATGGTTAAGTATTCTTGGAGATTATTCTGGTACCTACTTTATCAAAACCCAAGGGATCTAACTCTGTTAGTGTTATAACAATAATTATACAAATAATAATAATTATATATCAGGTACTTATATATTATAAACATGAAAAAATTACATAACTATATAATTAGCTATTTGTACTTTAAATTACAAAACAAAATGTGACTTATAATTGTAAATCACTATAAATTTAAATGTTCTCCATTGCTCTATAGCTGCCCTATAAATTTCTCATTGAAATATGCTATGTTTAATGATATAATGATGGATTTATTTATTTTAAGGACTATCATAAAATGTTTAAAATTGTGCCTATGCTTACATAGGAATCATGTTCTTAATAAAGAGTTAATTATTTGATCATTTTTGTGCATTTGTAATAACATTAACTCTCAAATGTTGCATAAATTTTAGTTTCATCTTTTAACAATATATTAAATTAAATTTTTGAATTTAGCATTGTAGCATTGAATAGACTTGTAGTATATGTTCCACAAATTAACAAAATAGTAGAAGGTATATGAAGTCATAAATATAGAAAACACAAAAAATATATCCAACAGGTGATGGGAAATGTACTAATAAATGTTTTGTAGAAACACAATTTAAAGCTGGAATATTTAAAGCATTCAGTTGCCCACTTGTGAAACCAACATTTAATTAAATACAGTAGTCTCATAACATACTTGATGCTGAGCTGCCTTGCAGCTGAACAAAAATCGCTTCAGTAAAATGAGTCGCATTAACTTTTCTAATTGCAGTTTGCATGGAGACATGAACTTTGCTTTTAACAAAGAAACTGCTCCATCTGTAGCTAGTAAAAAGCTGGCCATTTTTAACCCACATGAATCATCCATTTACTTTTTTTCTTCAAACTAGTAAGCATTAGGGAGAGAAGATTCTCTAAAACATCAAAGAATGTTTCAGGAACTTTATTATGGCCTGTCTTCTGAGACTGTGCATACAAATAAGAGGAGTTTGACTGGTTTGTATAAAGGTAAAAGTACACGCATCATGGGACTATAACAGCTGCACAACTTTACCATTTCTTGTCAATAGAAAGGAAACAGATCATCAAAATGTGAATGCTTCATTTTATAATGAGGCTTAATATGGCACAGCTTCAAATTGGCAAGTTCTTCTGACAAAGAAAATTGGGTATTTTTGATGCGAGTTGATAACAAATGTTTTTCCTTCAGAGATGTAAAAGATTTGAATCCTGCACTTTATTTTTAGTATTTTAAGTTTAATAACACAGAAAAATAAAAACAGTTTTATTGCTTATTAAAATTATATGATAAATAATTCATGTCTCTGTTTTTTTTGCATATAGCCATTTTATGACTTAAATCAATTTCATAAAATTACTTTAGGAACTAAAAGGCTACTATTTTTATGAAAAATATATTTTTAATGTAGCAGAAAATACTGATATATCCTGAAATTGATCATATCTAGGTATTTTTCCCCAGAATAAATTAAAAGCTACTGCAAAAAACAAATGTATTTTTATGAGTTTAGATATTTGCTACAAGAAAATAGACATGAAAAATGGCCGCACATTTTTAATGACATTTTTTTATTTAAAAATATGTGAGTTAAGAGAGAGGGTGGATAGAAGAGATTAAAGAGAAGAGCATCCATAAAGTAAAGAATATGAATTATACATCTCATTCATGATATGACAGATTTTATAGTAGAATGTACACATTCTCTGATTTTCACAGACAAAATAAGACTGGGTATATTTTTGGAAAGATAACCCAGGACTGACAGTTTCTTCCCCTTGGAATAATAAAAAGAATTGTGAAACTTAGATTTTAAAATGTTATTTTTTTTTCTAGCAAAGGGTTTCTCCACGAAATATTGGAATGGAAGAAGCTCAGACTATTTACTTAGACTAAGAGAAAGGCTTTTTATCATACAGTACCACCATTGTTTACAACTTCGCAGATCTCAGGATGAGTTTAATCAGTAACAGGAGTTTGACATACATAGAGATTGTTTGGGGAGATACAAGAAACTTAAAAATGTGGAAGTTCTTATTCAGTTTCCTGCTGTGTGTACATGTGTGTTTGAAGGGGGTCTGGAAAGGAGAGGAGTAGAAATAAAAAAAGCTCTGTTGTTTTTAAAATGTCTTTTCTTTCCTTTTTTTGTTTTGTTTTGTTTTGTAACTGTGCCACTCTGAAAGATGTCAGAAGTTATTCCTGGCTCTGTGCTCAGGAATTCTGCCAGGCTCAGGGGACCATATGGGGTGCTGGGATTGAAATTGGGTCTGCTGCATGCAAGGCACTTAAATGCTTTACCCACTGGGCTATACCTCTCATCCCCCAAATTGTCTTTACTTTTGACTTCCTGCAAATATCTATGACAAAACAGATGTCAAAATCTCAATGTTTGACAAGGTTTTATAAAAACATTAATGATGACAGCATTATAACACAGTAACAATACTAACAAAGGTATACTTTCAAGCAGGTATGTAAACTTCAGTATTATTAGGAGGCCCATGGTTCTATCACCTGATCAGACTTTCAAATAAGAAGTCACTCCATAGTTCAAACGTTGCTGAAGATGTAGTAATTGTAGAATTTGGAGACAAAGGGATAGTAATATGAGGAACTAAGAGAATCCTTAAAATTGCTGCTATCTTCAATCTTCTTGTAGGCAGTGTGTAAATTAGCATGAAAATCATCAGACATCTTTGGTATTCTATATCTTTATTATAAAACTCCTGTACACATCTATCTGTGGTTAGAGCAGTCACTAAAAAATATCCTCCTTATCCAGAACAGTAGCTGCACTACTTCCCACTTGTCTGTTTCTCCAATATCCTTGTAGTCTTCTTGTCATTTGTCTATGCAATCTACCTGCCTGCTTGCCTTTTATGAATAAAAGAATATATATATATATATATTTAAGATCATCAATCTTAGATGTTTCTTCTACTTAACTAGTTAAATACTATCACAATGAAGATTTATTGAAATGACCAATTGGATCATCTATGGAGGTGCCTCAAACTTTTTAAACAGGGAGGGGGCCAGTTTACTGTCCCTCAGACCATTGGGGGGGCCATAATATAGTAAAAACATACACTATGAACAAATTATGCATATGTGCATATATCTGATTTTGAAGAGAAGAAACAAAATGGGAACAAATATAATGTGTGGCCCACAGGCTGTAGTTTGAGGATCACTGAATTATTGCCCTCTTCAATGAAGTTTAATAAAATATCCATTTGGAGTCAAATATTTCATACACTCCATAGTTCTTGGTAGAACTTTGATAGCAATGCCACATTCATGTTATTACTTGCACATAATTAACCTTGGGTGACCAGAATAATGCCTGCATTTTGAGATGCCTTATAATTAACAGGATCCAGAGAGATAATACATCAAGTATGACGCTTGACTTCAATGTGATCAACCTGAAATCTTATATGTCCCTCCCTCCCCCAACTCCATCTAGAGTAATTCTTGAGAATTGAAAGAGGAGTAAGCTCTGAACAACAGTGAGACTTATAACTCATCATTTACTTTTGTAAATGAAAGGAATTTCCTATTGTGCATAAAAATTTTGGAGTCATACAGGAAAAAACGAAACAAAACTTTTTTAATGCTTAACAGCAATGGCTTTAATAGCAAATATTTAATATAAAGTCATGTTTAAAATACAAGTGGATTTAATAAGGAGTAAATAAATTTAACATGAATAACCTTTAGTACATTTGATAAATATTTATGGGGAGACATGCCATATAAGTAGAAAATAATAATCATTAAATGGAAGGTGCTCTACTTAATGTCAAATATAAATGTAAATTTACATTTAATGCAGTTACAATGAAAACCTGAACATAATTTTATTAGGAGTTTCTGACTAATACTACTTGATTATAATTGTTAAAATGAAAGAATTCAAGAAGTAACAATATGCCTAAGTACATAGATCATATTGAGTGATTGTATTTGACTCTAAAGCAAACACAGTTAAAAAAATCTACTGGCAATGCATCAACCCAAATAAATTCTGCACAGCAGAGAAAATTTAAAATTTTAAAAGGACCTGAATGGAAAAAATATTTGCAAATTTTATATTAGACAAAACATAAGAATAAATATATGTAAAGAATTTATGCAACTCAGTGATACAACCAGACAAAATTCTCAAACAATTCAGGTTAAAATGGAGCAGAAGACTTGAATATATGCATTTAAAAAAATAAAGAGATGGATACCAAGTAAAGAAGGTATTTCCAATATCAATAATAATTAGGAAATTGATATTGAAAACAATAGTATCACCTAATATTAGTTCTTAAGAATGACTAATATTAAAAAAAAGGCAAGAAGAGTGTTGGTTAAGATGTGACTATAAGTGCCTGGAGAGATAGTACAGCGGTGCTTGCCTTGCAAGCAGCCGATCCAGAACCTAAGGTGGTTGGTTTGAATCCCGGTGTCCCATATGGTCCCCTGTAACTGCCAGGAGCTATTTCTGAGCAGACAGCCAGGACTAACCCCTGAGCACCGCCGGTTGTGACCCAAAAACCAAAAAAAAAAAAAAAAAAAAAGATATGACTATAAATGAACATTTTAGAAGCAGGAAAAAAGGCCAGATGTCATTGCATCTGCTTTGCATGTGACTAACTAGAACTCATTATTTGGCACCATCTATGGTCCCCTGAGCACTGTTAGAAGTATTCCTTCATGAGGTATGAAAAATAATATAGAGATTCTTCTTAAAAGTATGTACAAACACTTTCTTAGGAGCATAATTACTATTATAAAAGCAAAATATTTGTTTGTATCTGAAAAGATAGTTCCATCACTAAAAGAAAATAAGAGTAACCTATCGATATATAAATGGATAAGAAAAAACATGGTCTTTCCAGTGGTTCCCAACAGCGAGAAACTGTGCGTGTTGTCTGTGCTTGTTTTTCTACTGTCCTGACTCCTAAACCTCTGGTGAGTGGGCTGAAAAGGGCCCAGCAAAATCGCTCTCCTAGAGGCATTCAACTGTGCTGGAACGCCAAAGAAGACTGTGCCCAAAAGTGAAAACTGGCTATCAGCAATAAATTGCAGAAAGGCAGATCATCTGCCTATGACGTCAGGCTTGAAAAATCTGCGCCTGCCCAGAGGTTCCCAACTGCGAGAAACTGTGAGTATTGTCTGTGCGTGTTTTTCTACTGTCCTGTCTCCTGAACTTCTCATGAGTGGGCCGTAAATGGGCCAGCAAAATCGCTTTCCTAGAGGCTCCAGAAGAGCACTTTGCTCCACTTCATGGCAGTGCGCTCTTTCAAATGAAAGAATGCCACTGCAACATGCAGAAAAAATCAGACTAGGAACTGTGGTGGATTACTGAAACCCAGCATATCTCTCTGGACTGTCTTCTCTGCTGCAAGCTCGGGCCTAAGATTTGATCCTGTGGGAGGCTTCATCCATGAGGGCTCCCCTTCCTTGGAGGTGAGTTAACATGCCCAGAAAGGGTAGAGCCAGAAGAGCACGGCCGCACACAACATTTAGCCAATAAATTCCACCACAACACGTAGAAAAACCCACAATACAAGTGTGAAAATGGGGAAACAATGCAGGCCAGCATAGAGAATAAAGATGGCAACTTTGATGACTGGAAAACAGCCAACCAACTAGTCAGTCTCTCAGACATGGACTTTAGAGAAGAAATATGGAGAATGCTCACAGAAATCATGGATCAAGTTGAACAAAACACTAATAAGAAACAACAAAATATGAAGAAAGAATTCAGAAAACTCCAAACTGAAATAACAAGCCAAATAACAGGTCTGAAAAACTCAGTAAATGAATTGAATGACAAAATGGATAACCTCTCCATCAGGGTAACAGAAGCTGAGGATAGAATTAGTACTCTGGAAGATGAGATACATAACAACTCCATACAGCAGAAGAGACTGGAAAAAGCCTTAAATCAAATGAACAGACAATGGAAAAATTAGTCAAAGAATGTGAACAGATGAAAATATAAGTCTATGATAAGTTCAACAGAAACAACTTAAGAATCATTGAAGTCCCAGAGTCCCAAGAAGAAAATCTCCAGGAAGAATAAATGGTCAGAATGTCATTAAAGGGAAACTCCCAGAGCTAAAAATACATGCGATCAAATCCTGCATGCCCAAAGAGTAGCAACTAAAACAGACCCCCCAAAAACACCCCAAGACTCATCCTAGTCACAGTGACAAATCCCACAGATAGAGACAGAATTCTGAAAGCAGCAAGATCAAAAAGGGAAATTACATTCAAGGGAGCATCCTTGAGTTTTACAGCAGACCTGTCACAAGAAACACTCAGGCCAGAAGGCAGTGGTGGGACATAGTGACAAAACTCAATGAAATAAATGCTTCGCCTTAGAATACTGCACCCAGCAAAACTCACTTTCAGGTTTGAAGGAAGAATACATGGCTTCACAGATAAACAACAGCTCAGAAACCTTACAGACACAAAACCAATCTTAAGAAAAAAACTGAAGACCCACTTTAAGACAAGAATAACCAACAGACACACCAAACTTCGACACAAAAATCACACTAAATCCCATGATATTTCTTTCTCTCAATGTCAATGGACTAAACGCACCAGTTTAGAGACACAGAGTGGCTAAATGGATCAAAAAACTCCATCCAACTTTCTGCTGCCTACAAGAAACACACCTAAATAATCAAAGCAAACAGACTCAAAATAAAAGGCTGGAGGAAAATTATCCAAGCAAACAAAACCCATAAAAGAGCTGGAGTGGCCATACCAATATCAGACTATGAAAATTTTATACTCCGGAAAGTTGTAAGGAAAAAAGATGGACATCTTGTATTAATCAAGGGATATGTACAGCAGGAAGAAATCAATCTCCTAAATATATATGCACCAAATGAGGGACCAGCAAAATATTTAATACAATTGTTGACAAATATGAAAAAGAATATCAATAACAACACAATAATAGTGGGAGACCTCAACAGGGCTTTGTCAACACTTGATATGTCAACCAGACTAAAACCCAACAAGAATATACTAGACCTGAGAAGAAAAATGGAAGAAAGAGGCCTAGTATATATATATATATATATATGACACTCCACCCCCCAGAAACCTGAATACAAATTTTTTCCAATCTACTTGGGACATTCTTCATCATAGACTACATGCTGGCACATAAAACATACCCCCATAATATTGAGAGGATAGAAATTTTGCAAGCTACCTTCGCTGACCACAGGCTCTGAAACTATATGTGAACTCCAAAGGAACACAGAAGAAAAAATTTAACACCTGGAAGTTAAACAGCCTCATAATGAATAACCAGTGGGTCTGAAATGAAATCAAAGAGGAAATCAAAACTTTCCTGGAATCAAATGATAATAAAGACACAAACTATCAGAACCTATGGGACACAGCAAAAGAGGTACTGAGAGAAAAATTAATAGCTTTTCAAGAACACATCAGGAAGGAAAAAGGGGCCTGCCTGTATAACTTAATGATGCAGCTCATAGAATTAGAAAGTGCTCAAAAAAGAAATAAAGATAGGGAGACAGAAGGAAATAACAAAGCTGAGAGCAGAAATCAACAAAGTGGAAACCCAAAACACAATCTGAAAGATCAACAAAAACAGAAGTTGGTTCTTTGAAAAAATAAAGAAGATTAATAGACCATTAGCAAAACTAACAAAGAGAGAGAGAAACTTGATAACTCATATTAGAAATGAAAAAGGGGAGATCACTACTGATATTACAGAGATTCAAAGGGTAATCAGAAATATTTTGAGAAACTCTATGCCACTAAAAATGAGAAACTGTAAGAAATGGATAAATTCTTGGACCCTTATAACCTTCCAGGTTGAATAAAGAGAATGTAGCATATATAAACACCCCCATCACTATTGATGAAACTAAAATGGTAATCAAAAATCTGCTCAAAAACAAAAGCCCAAGCCCAGATGGATTCACTAATGAGTTTTTTCAAACATTTCAAGAAGAACTACTACCAATTCTGGCAAGACTCTTTCATTAAATAGATAAAATAGGAACACTTCCAAATAGCTTTTATAAAACCAACATCACCTTAATATCTAAACCAGACACAAATGCTACCAAAAAAATGCTACCAAAAATATGTAAAGATCCTAAACAAAATCCTGGCAAATAGGATTCAATGCCTCATCAAGAAGCTCATTCATTATTATCAAGTAGGTTTCATCCCAGGAATGCAAGGATGGTTTAACATCTGTAAATCTATCAACATTATACACAGCATCAACAACAAGAAAAATAAAAATCACATGATCATATCAATAGACACAGAGAAAGCATATGATAAGGACCAACACCCATTCTTGATCAAAACTCTCAGTAAGATGGGAATGAAAAGAACCTTTCTCAATATAGTTAAGCCCATCTGCCACAAGCAAGTTGCAAATATTGTCCTCAATGGAGAAAAACTTAAACCCTTCCCTCTAAATTCTGGCACAAGACAAGGCTGTCTTCTATCACCAGTCCTATTCAACATAGCACTGAAGTGCTTGCTATAGTGATCAGGCTATATATAGTGATCAGAAAAAAGATATCAAGGGAATCCAGATAGGAAAGGAAGAAGTCAAGCTCTCACTGTTTGCAGATGACATGCTACTCTACTAGGAAAACACTAAAGACTCTACCTACAATCTTTAGAAATAATAGACTCATATAGCAAAGTGGCAGACTACAAAATTAACACACAAAAATCAATGGCCTTTCTATACACCAATAATAATTAGGAAGAAATAGACATTAAGAAAACAACCTAATTCACATTAGTTCCACACAAACTTAAATATCTTGGAGTCAACTTGACTAAAGACATGAAGGACCTATATAAAGGAAACTATAAAACTCAGCTCCAAGAAAGAGGAGAGGACACACAGAAATGGAAACACATACCCTCCTCATGGATTGGCAGGATTCACATTAAAATGGCAATAATCTCCAAAGCATTGTACAGATTTAATTCGATCCCTCTAAAAATAGCCATGACACTCTTCAAAGAAGTGGATCAGGTACTTTTGAAATTCATTTGGAACAATAAACACGCTCGAATAGCTAAAGCAATGATTGGAAAAAAGAATATGGGAGGCATTACTTTCCTCAACTTTAACTTGTATTACAAAGCAATAGTTATCAAAACAGCATCGTATTGGAATAAAGACAGACTTTCAGATCAGTGGAATAGGCTTGAGTACTCAGATAATGTTCCCATACATACAATCACCTAATGTTTGATAAAGGAACAAGAAATCCTAAATGGAGCAAAGAAGGCCTCTTCAACAAGTGGTGTTGTTGCAACTGGCTAGTCACTTGCAAAAAAGCAAACTTAGACCCCCAGCAAACATCATGTACGAAGGTAAAATCCAAATGGATTAAAGACCTCGATATCGGGGTCCGAAGAGATAGCACAGCGGCGTTTGCCTTGCAAGCAGCCGATCCAGGACCAAAGGTTGTTGGTTCAAAGCCCGGTGTCCCATATGGTCCCCCGTGCCTGCCAGGAGCTATTTCTGAGCAGACAGCCAGGAGTAACCCCTGAGCAACGCCGGGTGTGGCCCAAAAACAAACAAACAAACAAAAAAAGTCCTCGATATCAGACCTGATATCATAAGGTATATAGAACAACACGTAGGTAAAACACTCCATGACATTGAGAATAAATGCATCTTCAAGGAGGAAACTGCACTCTCCAAACAAGTGAAAGCAGAGATTAAACAGATGAGAATATATTAAGCTGAGAAGCTTCTGCATCTCGAAGGATATAGTGTCCAGAATAAAAGAGCCACCCATTGAGTGGAAGAAACTACTCATCCAATACCCATCAGCTAAGGAGCTAATAAACAAGACACTGACAGAACTTTACAAGAAAAAACAAACAAACATCTAATCCCATCAAAAATGGTGAGAAGAAATTGACAGACACTTTGTTAAGGAAAATACAAATGGCCAAAAGGCACATGAAAAAATGCTCTACATCACTAATCATCAGGGAGATGCAAATCAAAACAACTATGAGGTACCAACTCACACCACAGAGATTGGCACACATCACAAAGAGTGAGAACAAGCAGTGTTGGCGCAGATGTGGAGAGAAAGGAACTCTTATCCACTGCTGGTGGGAATGCTGTCTAGTTCAACCTTTCTGGAAAGTGATATGGAGATTCATCCAAAAACTGGAAATTGAGCTCTCATACGATCCAGCTATACCACTCCTAGGAATATATCCTAGGAACACAAAAATACAATACAAAAATACCTTCCTTACACCTATATTTATTGCAGCACTATTTACCATAGCAAGAGACTCTGGAAACAACCTAGATGCTCTTCAACAGATGAATAGCCAAAGAGCAGCAGACGAATAGCTAAAGATTCAGTGCTAAATATACTCAATGGAATATTATGCAGCCGTCAGGAGAAATGAAGTCGTGAAATTTTCCTATACATGGATGTACATGGAATCTATTATGCTGAGTGAAATAAGTCAGAGAGAGAGAGAGAGAGAGAGAGAGAGAGAGAGAGAGAGAGAGAGAGAGAGAGAGAGAGAGAGAGAGAGACGCAGAATGGTTTCACTTATCTATGGGCTTTAAGCAAAATGAAAGACATTCTTGCAATAATTTTCAGAGACAAAAGAGAGGAGTGCTGGAAGTTACAGCCCACTTCATGAACCTTGCCACCTCGCCACAAAGAGTGATGAGGTTAGTTAGAGAAAAAAAATTACATTGCGAACTATCCTAATAATGAGAATGTATGAGGGAAATAGAAATTCTGTCTAGAGTACAGCTGGGGGCGGGGTGGGGAGGAGTGATAGTTGGGACATTGGTGGTGGGAATGTTGCATTGGTGATGGGGGGTGTCCACTTATATGACTGAAACACAACCACAATCATGTTTGTAACCAGGGTGTTTAATTTCAAAATATTATAAAAAATTAAATTATTTTAATAAAAAATTAAAAAAAGAAAAGATGATGGACAGCAAAAAGAAAAAGAAAAAGCATGTCCATTATGCATAAACATATAAAGATATATACGCTCAATGAAAACATTGTAATACATAGAAGGAAACAGGTCCTCTGAACACTACAGTGATTCTCCAATCACAGAGACACTCCCAACTAAAAAGGAAATATTGTAATTTTTGACAAGATTTTTGTATACTAAGAGCAATATTGTTTAATTAATCGGATAAAAAATTACTTAACTATCAATTTTAAAATGGAATTTAAAAAGTTAATTACTGTATCAAACATATTTTTGTTTTTCAGAGGGTGTGTATAAATTGGAGTGAAATATATAAAAATTATATACATGTATGATCATGCAGTTAAAACTTAAAAAATAGTGATAGGAATGTAATTAAAGGTAAATAACAATGGTAAAAAAAATAAAATAGAATACTGACATTTAAATTTGTCCTGACAACTTTTAACAGTTGATATTATATTTCAAAAGTCAGTCATTCCCATTTAAGAATTGTAAACATGCTGGTATAGTAAGCCTGCTTATATTACAGGCCAAATCTATTTGATAAATTTAATGAGAATAATTTATGTACATAAATATTTAAGTCAGATATTATATCATATATTCAAACTATATTCAAACCTATATTCAAACTAGGACCAGAATAAGCATATTGAGATATCTGATATTTAGAAATACTGGTTTATTTTTTGCATATACTGAATGTAAAACTATTGAATAGAAATGTCTGAAAATAATCAGTTCATAATATATTTAATAGCACCTGGAGAATTCCCTACAATTTAGAGGTTATATATTATTTAGGTGCCTGTCATTCAGTTGGCAAAATTCAGGGTTGAACTTAGGCAGAAAGAAAAATGCTCAGTCAAATATAAATTTGGAAAATACAGGAGTGCTCAACAAAATATAAAAATCAAAATCTTCAGATACCGCAATTTTTAGATGATCTTCTCTCTGCTTAATTCTTGTAGATTGGCTTTTAAACTGAGCAGACAAGACAGCTATTTCTGGCATTTTGAGGCTTACTTCTCAGCTTTAATAAAGGAATGCACGTTTTATCAGCAACCCTAACAGAGCTTTATTGCAAACACCGCAACATATAACTCATGTCTGAAAAATTAATGTATTCTGAATGCCAATCTGTGTCATACATTTGGGAATAGAATCTAAAACTCTTCTTAAGAAATGTCTTGGGGAAGAAAACATAGCATACATCTATCAATAATTATGCAAAAGAGGAAGTTTTATGAGTCGCACTGATATCACATCAACCGTGGACTATTAGGTTTTACCAAGAAAGCTATTAGTAATGCACACAGAAAAATTGTTTCAAGAATCTGGTTCTGATATTTGTAGGTTAGGGAGACATATATTTGTGGTTCTGAGAGACAGCACCGTAGTAAAGATTCTGCTTTGCATTCTACTGCTCTGTGTTTGGATTCATAGCACCCTAAATGGTCCTGCTTGGCATGATTCTAAATCTAAAACACAGCAGGATGTAACCTCTCCTGACCTCCCCTCTCATAAAAATGAAAAGAAAAGAAAAGAATCTGACACGCTAACGACAAAACAGCATAAAAGTAACTCGACATCCACTCTCTGTACTGTAATGATGTGACATAACAAGGAAATGTAATAAAATTTAATAAAATAAGAGCAAAGTTGTTTCATTATAATAAAACTTTAATTAAATTTTTTTCATCTAAAGAACAGTTATATAGATTCAATTTATATATCTGCTGTATAAATCAGTTTTATTACATGAATTAGAAAAGTATGTGCTAAAAAGGTTATTTTACATCTGACATTTAATATTACAATAATTTGACCCAAGATTAATATTTTTATTTTTATGTTAATTTGATTGATATTATCTATAATTCTTTACAAAAAATTTACTTACATACCAGCTCTTCCTCCTAATTGCTTTTATTATTGTCCTAAGATTATTCTGTATTTTCTACTTTACAATGAAAACAGAACAAAATAAAACAAAACAAAAAAATCTAGTATTTCAGTGACTGATGTCAAATTCTAATGAACTCACAGAAAAGATGAAAGCTTACATAGCTTCTTTTTTCTAACTTCTTTATTTTTATCAATCTATAAAACCTGGTTATGACTTTTTTGGGGGGGTTGGCCATATGGCAGCACCCAAAGATTATTCCTGGCTTTGTGCTCAGAATTCACATCTGGCAGGCTCAGGAGACCATATGGGATGCTGAGGATCAAACCCCAGATTGAGCAAGTGCAAGGCAAATTTTCTGTCCACATGCTTATGCTCCATCCAAATGGTTATGTCTGTTTTTGATTGAGGTAACTTTTTGATTTATTTTTAAGTCTTCGTCACATACTTCCTTCATTAAATATATGTATCTTACCATAATAGCTATTCTGATTTACCTATGATACAACTATCAAATCTTTAAAAGACTCATTCAATTATTCTATTTTCTTTTTTTCTTCTTTTTCTTTCTTTCTCTTTTTTTCTTCTTTCTTTTTCTTTCATCTTTCTCTTTATGTCTTTCTTCTTTCTTCTTTCTTTCTTTCTTTCTTTCTTTCTTTCTTTCTTTCTTTCTTTCTTTCTTTCTTTCTTTCTTTCTTTCTTTCTTTCTTTCTTTCTTTCTTTCTTTCTTTCTTTCTTTCTTTCTTTCTTTCTTTCTTTCTTTCTTTTCCTTTCTTCTTCTTTTCTACTTCTTCTCTTTTTTTTTGGGGGGGGGGGAAGGGTTTGGAACACACCTGGTGATGCTCAGGGTTGTTACTCCTGGCTATGCACTCAGAAATTAGAAATATCTCCTAACTTGGGGAATTACATGGGATGCTGGGGGATTGAACCATGGTTCGTCCTAGGCTAGCATGGGCAAGACAGATGCCTTACTGCTTGTGCCACCACTCTGACCCCTCTTTTCTTTTAATAATACTATTCAAGACTAGTCCTAATAATCTTCTGATCATTTCCTGGAGTATATCAGTTCTTTTTCTATTAGTTATTTCTATTCTTCAGTAAAGTAATTTTTTATTAAAAGATACTTAGAAAGATGGGAGGAGAGAGAATCTGGAGAGACAGTAAAGCAGAAAGAACATTTACTTTGTATGTGCCTGATCCATATTTCATCAATGCCAGCTATGATTGCAAAGCAGGAGTAAAGCCTTTAACATGACCATTGCGACCCCCCAAAAAAAAATAAATAAACAAAAAAAAAAAAACAACAAGCAAATTAAGATGTAAGGGAATAGTGCTTTTATTCCTCTTTATTTTGGGACCGTGGTTAGTGTTTGGTTGTTGTCTTTAATATTGTGGTGCTTTTCAGGGTTTTTTGTTGTTGTTGTTGTTTATTTTTGTTTTGGGGGAGTTGATTTTTTTGTATTATTTTTATGTTTTCCTTCCTTTTTCCCTATCTTTTCTTAAAATATTTTTATAGTTTCTAGAAGTACTCCTTCCATTTTTTGCTTGTTTGAATTTTTGCTCCCCCCTTTTTTTTCTTTTTTCTTACTTTCATACAGAACCACATAACTTGAACCATCTTGTTCTGCCTCACAAATTGAGAGGAAAATAACAGAGGGCACCAAGATCAAACAGTCATATGAACATTGAGTAGAAATAAAAAATGATCAGAATTAAACACCAAATCCAAAGCCAATGACAACAGAATCAATACCCAATCTACAACAAGCTAGACACAAAAGAGACTATTTATACTAGCATTCCGGTGGGGGGGGGGGGCAAAGAAGGGGGATATGGAATGCATGCTGGGAACAGGGGTGGAGGGAGGACAACATTGGTGGTGGGAATGTCCCTGATTCAATGTCACTGTGTACCTAAAATACTACTGTAAAAAAGCTGTAATCCACTTTGGTCAAAATAAAAATTATTAATTAAATAAAAGATGTAAGGGGATAAAAAGAGAGGAGGGATATGTGTTTCAAAGAAAACATTCTTCTCCATAGTAGAAAGAGCAGAGTTGATAAATGTGTGCATGGTCAAGAGAGAACATGGGCTTGAAAAAACAGGAAAGTCAAATTTATTAGTATTTTTTATTCCTCCTGAACACTCCAGCATATTTTATAGATATTTTGTATTTGTGCCAGTGATATGTAACAAATCATGTTTTTATAATATGGCCTCATTTTTGAATATCCCAATTATGCCTCTGCTTATTTATTTTACAGCTTAATGTGTATAGTATATTTATGCTAAACTGCTTTTCTCAACATGGAGTACATAGAAACTGTCTTATTCAAGTCAATGTCAGTGTTTTTGTATAGAGTATCCTATTTGACATCTTAGGGTAGTTTGCACACAGGTATATAATAAAATAGAAAATATATAAATATTAATACTCCCTGAATATTGGTAACCTCCTTTTCTTTTTTTTTTTTTTGTTTTTGGTTTTTTGGGCCACATCCGTTTGATGCTAGGGGTTACCCCTGGCTAAGCACTCAGAAATTGCCCCTGGCTTGGGGGGACCATATGGGACACTGGGGGATTGAACCTCGGTCCTTCCTTGGCTAGTGCTTGCAAGGCAGACACCTTACCTCTAGCACCACTTCACCGGCCCTGTAACCTCCGTTTCTTCTTCTTTTTTATTTTTACACTTCCCATCCCCAGTCTCTTCTTATTTTTTTATTTCATCAAAAATGAAGAACTCTAAACAATCTTGGTGCTTTTTAAAAACATTTCATAGACCCTTTCCCAAATCATAGTAGATTTTTGCATCCAGTTCAAAAAGAAAACTGAAAGAAGAGAAAGGAATTCTAGCATGACTAGTTGGTTTGCTAGTGTGACTGGATCTTAATGATAGAAAAATATAATTTTAATAAGCAAATTACATTTTATTGTAATTTTCATTAATCTCGACATATGTGTCTCTCTGAATTACATATACAGAGTGCAAACTTAAACCCAGTATTCGCGTATTCACTTAAAATCCTATCATCCTTTTGTACTTGAAATCAATCATAATCCACTTAAACATATTCAAATATGTTTGAATTATTTAAGTTCTCCCCAGCTCATTATTCATAGATGTGATGAGATATTTACTTGGGGGGGAAGCAGCAGCTTAAATAACATCCATTTTAATAAATCACTGGAATGTTAAAATTTAACGAAGTAAGTTATACAGCATTCAGCAGAAGCTCTTTAAAAACAAGTGTTAATTTTGAGTTTTAAAATGAAAATTGTACAGAAAAAGTGAGATGAACAGAGTAAGAAAAATATTGAAAATTATGACTTTGCTATTAAGACATAATTCCATCAAGAAACACAGAATATTTTAAAAGTATCCTTGTACTTAAAAAATATTTATACCTTTAAAAGCCACACCATATCATATACCAGTATGTTACAATTTATGAATTGATACCTGAAGCAATTATTACCATTAAGCTTGAAGTAAAATAATAGTCACTATTTTAAAAAAAAGTGGTTAGTAACTTATTTTTTTTCTTCATACTCTTACATGCATTTATCTATTCATTCATTCATTTTACCATTCACTACTCCTAAGTATTATTCCAGAAACTATAGGAAATTTCAAAATTCACTTTTACTCTTAATACAAGTATAATTCCTTGACCAACACCCCTCCCCCAAAAGTAGAAAAAAAACAGTAATAAATTTGTTTTCTTCTCTTGGGAGATGACTTGATGCTTATTGTCCTCTTTCAGACTAAAAAATGTTCGTCTCATTGCTTTATTTTACACTTCTTTTGTTTATTTTCTTTTTTTCTCTCTCTTGCTTGCTAGTTGTGAGAAATTAAATGTTTGCTTGAGGCAGGCAGTTTTATTTTGGTTTTGATGCTTCTTTGAGATTACACACATAGGGCCCGGAGAAATAGCACAGCGGCGTTTGCCTTGCAAGCAGCCGATCCAGGACCAAAGGTGGTTGGTTTGAATCCCGGTGTCCCATATAGTCCCCCGTGCCTGCCAAGAGCTATTTCTGAGCAGACAGCTAGGAGTCACCCCTGAGCACTGCCGGGTGTGGCCCAAAAACCAAAAAAAGAAAAAAAAAAGGGGGGGGGGGGCTGTGAGGTTGTGCTAGAGGTAAGGTGTTTGCCTTGCAAGCGCTAGCCAAAGAAGGACCGTGGTTAGATCCCCCGGCGTCCCATATGGTCCCCCCAAGCCAGGGGCAATTTCTGAGCGCACAGCCAGGAGTAACCCCTGAGCAGCAAACGGGTGTGGCCCGAAAAACCAAAAAAAAAAAAAAAAAAAAAAAAAGAGATTACACACATAGTTGTGTCTCTTACACACATGCACCCAGGGGTGTCAGACTGTTATTTATGGTGCTTACATATGTTTTGTTTGTAGCACTCTCTGGGTGTAACTGTGTTTGTTTGGTTTTTTTGATTTTCATTGTATTTGTTTTGTAATGGTTTGGAGCCTCCCCCAGTGATGCTCAGGATTTACTCTTGGTTCAGCACTCAGAAATTACTGCTGACAGTATTCAGGGAACTGAATGGGATGCTGAGAATTCAGTCAATGCAAGATAAGTTCTTGCAATACTTACCAGGAAAATCAGCAGCATTATCTCTCTGACTCCAATAGTGGTTTCTTTAGGTGTATTTGCACTATGCAAATACTAGCCCTACTCCCACATAGTTGCAGGGGTTTCAGGTTACTAGGTGTGTACTAAAGGTAAAACATTCTTTGGAGTTCTGGGATATTTCAGACAGTCAAGTCACAAGACATCACTTGAGACATGCAGGCAACACAAGGGATTGCATTCTCGTACTAAACACTTACAATGTGGGATTTTTCTTGCCAATAAACAATTCCTGGCTCTTTATGTCTTTTTTTCTTCTTTTTTAAAAAAAAATTTTTAAGGGTGCTGGAGCAACAGCACAGCATTAGGGCGTTTGCCTTGCATAGAGCCAATTCAGGATGGATGGTGGTTCAATCCCAGGCATCCAATATGGTCCCCTAGCAAGGAAAGATTTCTGAGTGCAGAGCCACGAGTAACCCCTGAGCGCGGTTGGGTTTGGTTCAAAACCAAAAATAAATAAATAAATAAATATGCATTGTTTTCATTTAGTTTCCAAGACTAAGAACTATATAAACAAAGTGGAGAATAAAATTAAAAAATTGATACACAAGACAGACTAAGTATTGAAAATAACACAGGTAATGTATAGCATGCTTAGAATAATACTTAGAATCAAATGAGTCACAACTTAGAACTCCTATACATTGACTGTATTATTATATATTTTCATAAATAGCTTTATATGCCAGTAACTTTGAGTATTTGTGATATTTTATATTGTATAATTGCCAAAGTATAAGAAAATTCTTATAATGGCACCCCTAAATCAGAGTGTTATATAATTATAACAACAATCTATTACATTAGCTCAACAATATAATAACATTTATTTAAAAAAAACTTAAAAAAACAAAAAATAGACCAAACATTAATTCTGTCTGGAGTGCTTTATCACAAGACAACCAAATTGATGTTTATTTAATTAATTTGGGGGGTCACATCCGATAGCACTCAGGAGTTATTCTTGGCTCTGTGCTCAGAAATCGCTCCTGGCAGGCTCTGGGACCATATTGGGGGGGGGCACACCTGGTGATGCTCAGGGGTTACTCCTGGCTTGGGGGACCATATGGGACTCCGGGAGATGGAACTCCGATATATCCTAGGCTACTGAGCACAAAGCCAATACCTTACTGCTTGTGCCACCGCTCTGGCCCCAGGGGGGGACCATATTTGATATGGGGATTCAAACCACCTTCTGTCCAGATCAGCTGCGTGCAAGGTGAACTACCTGCCGCTTTGCTATCTCTCCGGTCCCCCAAACTGATGTTTAAAGAATATTTCTTTCTAAAGATAGTCACTCTGGTGTACTTAGTGTCATTTATGTATACGTTTGAAGAATATATAGAGTCAAGGATCAGGATAGCCAACCTGCAACCACTTCCACTCTTTGAACTATACTCCCTCTATAGAATGTATTAGAGTATTATATCTATGTTGTCTTATCTGAACAATAAATATCTAATAAATATGCAGACAAAAATAAAAATAAGATAAAATATTTAATGAGTTTATTCAGAGGATAGTGTCTGAATGTCTTATTTCTAAATTCTAAAACTCATATCTATTATACATTAGATATTATAAAATTTATTGAAAAACTTACCAAGCTTCTAAAACTATACATATTTTCTAGAAAATGTAAAAGTTCAAAAGCACTTTGGATAAAATAAGTACATATCATAATAGAAAAATCTCTACAGGATAATACATTTGGTTATTTAAATGATATTGAAGAAAAATTGAGGTAAATTGTTTTAAAGAATTAAAACAAATAAGAGAAAATAAGAGCTGGCCAAACAGCTGAAAGATGGCAATCTCTAGAGGAGAGGGGAGGCCAAGTCCCTGCCCTACTGAATCCTGCTGCATTTATCAACCACTTTCACCACTTTGATCATAGCCCTTCTTCACCACTCCTCTTCAACTCTGCATAGACAACAATATGACCAAAACATATGCATGAATCTATCATTAACAAAAATTGGACAATATATGGTGTTGGGGATCAAAACCAAGTAAGACATATACAAAACAAATGCCCCACCTAATAATTTACAGAAAGTCAGATCCTTAAAAACAATTACATTTCTAGAGCTAGAGTGATAATAGAGTAGACAAAAGTGCTAGCTTGCCTTATACACAGCTGATTGGTGTTTGGTCTTTGGCATCTCATTGGTTTCTTGAGCCTTGCCAGGAATAATTTCTGAGCATAGAGCCAGCTGAAAGCCCTAAACACAGACAGTGTGGAACAGAAATTAAAAAAGAATTACCATGGAGCCAGAGAGATAGCACAGTGGTAGGGCATTTGCCTTGCAAGTGGCCAGGAAGAAAAAAAAAAAGTATTACCTTTCTACTATTTTTGTTTGTTTTAGAGTAACACCTGGTGATGCTCAGGGGTTACTCCTGGCTATGCCCTCAGAAATCGCTCCTAGTAGGCTCAGGGAACCATATGGGACACCAGGGATCGAACCCAGGTCCATCCTTGGTTAGCCGCGTGCAAGGCAACCACCCTACTGCTGTGCTATTGCTCCGGCCCCAACTTTCTACTATTTTATATGCTAGGATCTTATTATAAAAATATTTTATAAGCACCATATTCACAGCTGTATTTAAACTATAGGAAAAATAAAATAAGAATGCATAATTTCATAATGAAAAATGTAAATATATGTATTATTTTATGATGAAATATAACCATGTTATGTCGTGTAGCATAACATACTGTTACATAGCACAAATTAAAAAATAATTTATAATAAATATTTTCTACATTAAATACAATCTATAAACATTGTTTAGATAATGTTTTCTTTTGAACAATAGCAGTTTTATTTTGAGATATAAACAAGAAGTTGTGATTTGGCCAATATATTGTGTGATACACAATTACTTCAAATAAACTTAACATTAACAAAGTATTGAAAACAGCACATTGTTAGAACAGAGGGCAAGCTACTGACATTGATCTCAGCAATATTTTTTAATTTGTAAACAAAATCAGAGATAGCAACAAATAGAATAATTGAATATAAACCAAAAAACGGTTTTTGCTGCAAAGGAAACTATAAACAAAAAGGCAAGAATTAATAGGGTAAAAGACTGCAAATCTTATATGCATTAAGAGCTACTTCTAAAACATATGAATAATTCATTCAACCTTACAGCAAATACAAAATAATCCAATTAAATATTGCTAGAGTATGTGAATGGAAATTTTCCAAGGAAGATACTTAGTCAACAGGTACATTTGAAGGTTATGGACCTTGTTTAATAATCAAGGATGTCTCAATCAAGGCCACAATAAAATATTATCTCAAGTTATGTGGCTTTTATAAGATGGAAAGAAAAATGATGACATGTGAAAAAAAAAACAACTGGAAAGTCAAATGGTTTAGTTATTGTAGAGAACACTATGTTGGTTCCTCAAATAACAACAAATGAAAAAGATTAATTTTTGGATAATCAAAGAAGATTAAAACACAATCTTTTAAATAAATACCTTTCCTCTATGTTCTTTGAATCATTATTAACTAAAATCAAATCAAGGAAACACATTTTTAATCCACTCAGTGAAAAATAGGTAAATTAAACACAACACAATTGAACATGTGTGTATGTGTGCATGGGAACATACACATTAATTTTAATTAGTTATATAAAAGAATTAAATGTTGCAATTGCCAAACAATATATGCATGTATATACATGAATATATATGAATACATAGTGTATACATATACATAAATACATTTACATAAATAAGCATACATATGTTCAAAGTACATATAAGTGAACTTAAAAATTTCTATGCTAAGTAAAGTAAATAAAGATATTACCATGTGACTTTATTTATATATGAAATAGTAAAAAGCAAAACAAATAAATGAAGAGCCTCACAAACAAAATTCAGATTAATGATGTTCAGAATTGGGATCAAGATGGGGTGAAGGTGGCTAAAGGTGCTAAAATAGTGCACTCTTCCATCATTATGATATGATTTTGTAATATTAAGCATAATGTTTATAGTTAATGAGACAGCATTGCATATTTGGAAGTTGCTTAGAGTTCAGAGAGAAAATTTCTAATTAGAAAAATATTCATTATGGTGATGAATATTAATCAAGTTAAATAATTTTTCAGTATATATATGAATACATATTTTATGCTAAAAGAAAGTGATCATTTATTTAAATAATATCATTTAACAAACACACTTTCTTTGATAGTAAGAAATATGAATACTATTTTTGAGTGTTTTCCTCACTAAAAATTTGATATTAAAATCAAACATCCAATAATCTATGTGAGATAACTGTGGTTAAATATTTTCTTTAAAATTCAGAAAAAGTTATTCTTTTAATATTTTTTTCTCTGAAATTTCCTATTTATATGGATGTTGATTATATGTTGTAAGAACTGCAACATAAAGTAGTAATATATTCAATGCAAATAGAAAACAGCCATAAAGGTAATTTTAGGTCAGTAATATATTAGAAATGTAACACTTTCTAAACAGCATCAAAGATTGCTTTTTATTGAATATATTGAAACCAGAAGTAATTTTAATTTATTTGATAAAACCATGAGGGTTTCTACTTTAGCTTCTAGATGTTTACTAAAAACAACACCTTTATTCATTCTCTTTGAACAATAATGCACCTATATAAACAAGTCCTGTGATATTTTCCTTCATATTTTATCTTTCAAAAAACTGTTCTTACTATTTTATAAAATTGAACTATTTTGTCACCAGTGGAGATTTAGCTCAAGAAGAAAACATATGGTCAATTAGGAAATAATCATTTAGTCTCCAAAGAATAGTGGTGCTGTGAAAATTAGTCAACAAGCAAATTCACTGAGCTTTAAATCCAATTGGATAATATGAGTGAAGATTCATTTTTTATGTAATAAATACTTCAAAGTGACACTAAAATTTTCTCTAAGGATTTTTAACATGATTTGTAAAGATAGTAAAGATCTGGATTATATTTAATTCTTCCTTTGGAGTTTGGGAGAATGGCATTAACAGAAAAATATGAAATTTCTAAGCCAAAGAATATCTAATAAAAATTTCTAACATTGTCTCTTTGTAGACATCCTGCAACATATTTTTAGGATATATTCTTAGGTTAAATATAAAGAATTTTTGGTTTCTTTCCTTGCTTTTTGCCATTTCCCATATTACTTAGGTGAATATTTTTCTGTCCCAAGGTATATTTCTTCAGGCATGAGTTTGCATTTACTATGCTGAATCATTTAGGTATCTTACCTACCTAACTCCTAAATTCTTGCTGTGTCCAAATGTCCCTTTTCCAGTATGCTGTATTTTTATTTAATAAAAATGTTCTCCAGGGGACCTGATGATAGTACAGTGGGTAGGACATTTGCTTTGCATGTGTCTGACCCAGGTTTGATCTCCAACAAGCAATATAGTCCCTCAAACATGTGAGGAATGATTTCTGAGTGCAGAGCTAGGAGTAACCCATGAATAAGACCTATCTATATACATATATATATACATATATATAGTGGATATAGTATTTATATATAGTATATAGTGGATAGGATTTTTGCCTTACACAACATAGACCTGGCATCACCTATGGTCCACTGAGACTGCCAGAATTAATTCCTGACTGCAGAACCAGATGCGATCCCTGAATACCACAGGTGTGCCTCACCTTCCCCTTAATAAAAAAATAAACAAATAAATAATTTTCTGTTAGTTCTATTTTTATGATATGAAGTGATATATACTTGTGTTTCAAACTTTCATTTCTCTAATGCTAACTGACGCTGGGCATATTTGTACATGTTGGTGTGAAAATAAAGAGTAAGCATTATTCTATGAGCCTCCTGGTTCTAAGTAGAAAAAGAAACTTAAGTCTGTTTTATCATTATTAAACATATTGTTAACCAAGAAAAAAGACATAAGGTTTAATAACAGCATGCATTTTCCTGTGGAGAGGTCCAGTAAGGGTATCTCACTGATAAAAGACACTATTAAAGGCTAGAATTTTTTTTTTCAATTTTGAGAGGGAAATGGGGATACTAACAAATGATCAATTCTCACTATTTATTTTTGGCTCTGTGTTCAAATATCAACACCTCCTGACTTGGGGACTGTAAGGAATGCTGATTATTTATATCCAAATAGACCAGAATTATGAACAGCAAGTGTTTCACTATGTCTTTAGTCCTTCAAATACTATTTTGTTTTTATTTGTTTTGCTTTAGGTACATCAACAGTGTTCAGGGTTTATTCATGATTCTGCCCGCAGATATCTATCTGGGATGCTCCAGTGATTAAATGGGGGTATTGGTAATAGAAAAGGACCAGATATGCCACATGTAAGACACATCTCTACTTTCTGCACTGCCACTCCTCACTTCAGACAGTATTCTTAACTTCAACAAAGGGTATTAAGGGTGGTAGTTGTGAAATATTTACTATGAAGAAACAATAGTAAAAATCTGAGTGAATTAAATTAAGTTCAGTTTTATCCATTGAAGATTTAAGGTATTTAGGTCTTCCTTTTACCACGGAGATACCCTTATAGAGACAGATTTTACTTTATTTCTGTAAATATATCGACCTCCTCTAAAACAAATATTTGCCAAAAAAATTTTTATGGAGCATATTAGTATTCTATATTATATATTTGCTTTATACTTTGGGAAAATTTATTCTGGTTCTTTAACCATTTTATAATATTTTTGTTATCTATAAAATTAAAGACACCTGTAAAATCACTTTTTAATTTTTCTTTTCTCCTCTCACCTTTACTGAGTTAATTAGCACAATTACCATCAACTCTGTCCCTCGGGTGATTTATGTTAAATTTCTGGCTAATTAAAACAGCTCAGGGGAGAAGCAGAAGTAAAAAAAGAACATCATGGAGATCAGAGAATAGAGAACAGAACAGCAAGACAGAATATTGCGTAGAACAGAAACAGCATGAAGAAGCAGAGCAAGAGCAAGATGAAGACAGATAGATCCTAAAGGGTACTTAACTCCTTCCACCATTTTGCACCTTCTTTTGTGACTCTTATCTATTTAGTTCTCAGGATATGCCTTTGCTGCCTACTCATCCATCCCAGGGTCTGCAAGAACACAAACAACAAATAATGCAAACAGCAGGCAGCTGGAAGCAGGCTGCAGGCAGATATCACCCCTGGGAAACTAACATCCAACCCCCACAGAAGATTATTTAAATTATTGTTGAATTATAGAAAACATATTTTGTGAATATAAACTTCTTAACAGATATAAGTGCTGCAGTTATTTTATCCAAGAATTTTGTATTTAGTTTGTTGATTGTGTCCTTTCATGCTCAAAAGTTGGTGATTTCAGTCTTATTTGTTTTTGTTATTGTCTGTGCATACATCAGAGTTACATATAAGAAATTAAAATGTGATCACATGTTATAACTACTTTACATAGTTTATTTTAAATATATTTATCATCTTAGATTTCTTTCTTCAGGTCTCTAAGTTACTTTGAGTTTATTTTTATAGATGGTCTAAGGCAAGCATCTAACATGGGTGTGTGTGTGTGTGTGTGTGTGTGTGTGTGTGTGTGTGTGTGTGTGTTTGGAAGCTGTTTATTGCATTGGTGTTTAGGCATTTGCCTGGCCAAGAGCTGCTTCTACCAAGATACTGGTTGGATCTGTTGCACCATACTGATCCCGTGAAAACTTGTATGTTTTTTTTATCTGACTCTCAGGAATCACTTCTAAGCACAGAAGTAGAAATAACCTGAACATTACTGCCTAAGGTCAACCTCCCTCAAACAAAAGGAGACACTAGTGACTATTTTAAAGGGAATGTACCCACACAAAACTCTGAAAACAGTTATCATATATATGTTAAAATAATCAGGCTATAATAGAGACAATTATTTATTCAAGGATAGGGATAAATGGGTAACAGGTGTAAGATATGATCCCTTAGCATAGAGCTAAGAATCAACCCAAGTTACACAAAGTGTGCTCATGTAGTGATATTATTGGTCCATAATAATAATACAGAATATGTGTAAGGCATGGTGATTTTTAAATAACTTTATAGGAGAGTTTTCAAATTATACTTAGGTTATTATCTAAATTTTTGGTTTGTCTGACGAGAACCTTTGGTTAGAATATTGTAATGTGATAACATAATAAATATCAGTTGATCTTTCTATTTTCTAATTCTCTGTATATATATATATATATATAGAGAGAGAGAGAGAGTATATGTTATTGATGTTCTTTTAAAGTCACTAATGAAATAAATGTTTGAGTATTTGTTAAAGCAGCCAGAACAAATTAAGAACTGAATTCAATATTATAAGTGAAAAGACTTCCTAAATAGAAATGGTCAAAAATGTCTACATGCTTCTTCTAAATCTTTATTTAACATCTTTTTCATTAGAAAACCAGGAAACCAGAACTACATTGAGAAAATTTGTTGCATGAGTGCTTCTTCTTCTGTAAACCACCTTTCCTTAAAAAAATGTGCTTCTGTGTTTTCCTTTCTTTTAAAAACAGCTTCGAATTATAATGAAGTCAAAATGGTTCTCTGGGACCTGAGTGTGCAGTCTTACAAACTACTGGTTTTTGCAAAATCGTCACAATTTTATGAGTCTTTTAAAATGTCTTCATAGCCTCATTTGCAAATCAGCCTGTAGTTTTGGAATTCAATTATTCGAAGTCTTAGGTATCAATGGAATGAAAGAGAAGTTTAATTATCTAGCCATTTTGGAGTGAAATACACTAATGGATGAAGCGACATAAAATTTAATTTTAAAGTGAGTAAATTATGATGTTATATAAAATAATTTTGATATTATTGAGGAATGACTTACAGGAGCATTTGTCTGATAATTTCAAATGTTTACATATAGGAAAGGATTCCTAAGTCAAAGGTGAGTATATCACAAAGATGCTTATGTCCTTTGTCACATGCATCCTACCATTATCTATGAATTTCTACCATCAGTGCTCAGATTGAGTTCCATTTTCGTCAAGGAGACTTTCAACTGATTCTGAAAGTTCACTGTTCATTTGATTAATGGAAAAATAAACGTCTACCTGATGGCACTTGGAGTAACAAAATGACAGAAGAGGGAATTGCAGTAACTAATGAAAAGAATAGCACATTTGGATTACCAAATTGCAACATGCTTACTTTTTTATTTATAATTTATTTGCACACATCATTGTCTAATTTTTTTGGTCAAGTATCATGTACTTTATAAGAGAGTAGAAGAAATATCCTTTAAATTATGAACCAGTATTTTATAACTAAGCTTCATTAGGCAATTTTTGAATAATGAATCAAGCAAGTAATTTTACAACAAACATCAATCTAAAAATAAATTCTTTTAGTTTTAAATTCTTTTACCACCAAGTTTACTAAACAGGGGGTTTCATGGGGCAAATGACCCTCTTTGAATCAAAATTCCCATGATTCATATGTGATAGAAAAAAAACAGCTATGCTTAGAGGTTATTCCTGGTTCTGTACTCAGAATTTTTTTTCTTTTGATTCTTGGGGAACAATATGAGATGTCAGGGAACAATATTGAGTCAGCCATGTACAAGGCAAGTGCCCTACCTGCTATAAACTATTTATCTGGTCTCTGCATTCTATTTTTGAAAAATTTAATCTTATAACTATAGCTTTCTTAAAACTTTTAAAAATTTAGATTTTTAATCACCAAAGGAAAAAAAATCTGCATTCCTCTCCCCTTAGATGAAATATTTCTACAAAATTAAAGATGGAAGACTGTAGAAATGTTCTTGATTGAAGGAGTTGTCTGTTTAACACCTAGCAGCATGCTGGGAAGATATGATTTAAAAAAAATAAGTAGAGCATTTATCAAAACTTTATTATAGTTAGTTAAAAAGAGAAATGTTTATCATTTTCTTCTTAAGATATCACTTAAGACAAAGGATATGTCTTAGCATTCTAACTCTTACTGGGCATATAAGGCCTTGATTTTACCTAGTTGCACCAAAAAGGAAAGCATAAAAATAAAAAGATGGCTTTAGTTTTTCTGATCCATGGGGAGAAAATATGAACAAATATGTCCTAAAGAAGAAATAAAGATGGCCAAAAGACAGAAGAAAAATGATCCATATTAATAATTATAAGGGAGTTCTAAATTAAAACAACAATGAGATACCATCTCACATTACAGAGATTGGCATACATTACAGAAACAAGAACTAGTGCTGGCTTCTTTGCAGGAAAAAGGAGCTCTCATTCATTGCTGGTGGGAGTGCAGACTGGTTCAGAGTTTTGTAAGGTAATATGGACATTCTTCAAAAGCTAGAAACTGAGCTTCTGGGGGCCGGAGAGATAGCCTGGAGGTAAGGTGTTTGCCTTGCATGCAGAAGGTCGGTGGTTCGAATCCCAGCATCCCATATGGTCCCCTGAGCTTGCCAGGATCGATTTCTGAGCATAGAGCCAGAGTAATCCCTGAGCACTGCTGGGTGTGACCCCCAAACAAACAAACAAACAAACAAACAAAGAAATTGAGTTTCCATATGACCCAGCAAGAGCATTTCTAGGAATATACCCCAGTAACAAACACACACACACACACACACACACACACACACACAATACCAAAAAATTCTCTGCACTACTATGTTCATCACAGTATTATTTACAATAGCCAGAATCTGGAAACAACCCAGGTACCCAAAAAGAGATGAGTGGCTGCAGAAATGTGGCATATCTACACAGTGGAATACTATGCAGCCATTAAAAATAAAGCCATGATATTTCTCTATATACCTGGAATGAAATGCAGAGTAAAGGGTAGGCATTACATAATCTCATTAATGTGTGAGATATAATACAAAGAAAATACATTATGGTACTAATATCTATAGAAAAAAAGGAAAGGAGGTCTAGCCCAATAGAGAAAGTTTGCATAAAGATCTGTGAGTGAAGGTAAAGTAGAGAAATTCTACTTTGACAATGATGGTTGCAATTGATCACTCTGGACAAGACCTCAGTGCTACAAGAAGAAAAAGTGACATGCAAGGCACCCTCCATCAACAACAGTGCAAAGCATAGTATCAAAAAAGGAAAGAGAAGAGGGCATAAAGAGGGGAGAGAGACTTGTGAGAGAGAAACGGATGCTCTCTCTAGAGACAGGTAAGTGTGGAGAATGGGAGGGGAAAAGGAGACATCGGTGGCGAGAGGGCTGCACTGGTGAAGGGTGATGTACATTTTATGACTGAAACCCAACAGTGAATAACTTCTTAGCTATAGTGCATAAACTTAATAAAATGACATAAAAGGAATTTAGAAAAGTAAATGTATGTGCGTATATATACATATATGTGTATATTGACTTCACACAAGCACACATACATATATACATATATATACATATATATATATATATACACAGGTTATAAGATCATTACTTTCACAAACTGATGAACCTACAATCACATACTTAGGAATAAGTAAAAAATATTCAATATAAGATTATACTACACAGTTTCAAAATTTATATTACATATAAAGAAGTTAGGAATGATGTCATAGGAATAAAGAATAAAGGAATAAAAATATAACGACTTTCATAACAAAATATGTATAGAATGTGAAAAAATATTTAAAGCCTTTCTAATTGGTAATAAGGACTCTATAAGAATAGGGGCCGGCGAGGTGGCGCTAGAGGTAAGGTGTCTACCTTGCAAGCGCTAGCCAAGGAAGGACCGCGGTTCGATCCCCTGGCGTCCCATATGGTCCCCCAACCCAGGGGCAATTTCTGAGCGCTTAGCTATGAGTAACCCCTGAGCATCAAACGGGTGTGGCCCGATAAACCAAATATATATATATATATATATATATATATATATATATATATATATATATATATATAAATGCACATGTCATAGATCTCAAAACACAAATATTTCAGAAATTAAATTAACCATGTTAAATGATGTCTGGCTTGAATATAAAATTTCTAAATTAAATAGTTTCTGTTTTCTAAATTAGAGTTGAAAATATATTTATAAATATATATTATGGAAGGAAATGAGACAAGGTTACATATTCACTTTCATTGTCCTCAGTAGCAAATACGTGACCCATAGGTGAAGAATAGGCTTTGATACATTTTTGTTTGCAAAGCCAATATTTACAGAGCATGGCAAATAAAATATCAATAGTATTATTTAGCTATGAAAATCAACTCCATTTAATATGATTCTACTTGAAACCCAATTAATAGATTTGCAATGTGCAAAAAAAAATAGGTAGGCAAAAGAAGAAAAAGAATCCAATCTCAGGCAAGTAAGTCTTCATCTAGCATCAGTAGTTTAATAAATTATTTAAGGAATGGTTGGTCTCTTCACAGTGAAACTTCTAGATAAATCTGTAAATCATACCTTTCTCTGGATATATGATTGCAGTGCATACACTCTTAATCACTAGCTATTAACCTAAAAACAGTGCTCACTCATCGTTTTACTTGTACTGTAGACTGGGGTTTGCACTTCTTAACATTATCTAAATATAAATTGAATTCTCACTCTGCTCCATTCAGGAATTAATTATACCCCTTGCTCAGGAGTTATTCGTCGCAGTTCTTTGAGACCATATATGATGGTGGGGATTGAAACTGAGTAAACTGTCAGCAAGGCCAGTAGCATACCAGCCATGTTTTCTCTCCATCCCTGGCTTGAGATTTGCTCCTTCTATTGTGGTTTTTATATACAATGAAATGCAATGATTCTGAAAATCAAATGTGGACCAAACATCTCAGATAGCATTTTCTTTCTTTTTTTGGGGGGAGGGCTGTGGGGGGGCACACCTGGAGATACTCAGAGATTACTATCTGGTTCTGCACTCAAAAGTTATTCCTGGATTGCTCGGGGAACCATATGGAAGGCCGGGAATGAAACCAGGGTTGGCAGTGTGCAAGGCAAACATTTACCCACTGTGCTATTTCTCTGGTCCCCCAGATAGAATTTATATGCACAAAAAGGCAAAACATCTGGCATGGTTTGTGGTACATGCAACAGCACTAAAATTTATCTTGCAACTAGATGAAACTTTAACTATAAATCCAATTCCCATTAAATGAAAACATTTTATTTTATGACTTTTTTAAAAAATAAGTAAAATGATAATAATAATAATAATAATAATAATACAAGAAAGAATAAGGGGGATGAACAAATTTGACAGATACAGAAACAAGTAGCTGAAGGTCAAATGAAAATTTTCCCCTAATGGTAATATACTAATAAACAATAGATAAAATTCATACATCAAATTAAATATTACAATATTAAGTATAAAATATATTTTCATCATAAAATTTTAAAGATTGGATGATATATATGTGAAAATTTAACTAAAATAAAGATTGAATAGCTATACTAACAAAGATAAAATAGGGGATATTACTATAGGCCAAAGGTATATTTATCATTATAAAATATCAGTATATTACAAAAACATTATTTGAAGAAGTGTTCCACTTAGCAATATGACCCATAAGTCAATAAAGCAAAAAGTGATGTAATTTAAGAGATAAACTACATTGGAGATGATAAACTCAATTTTCCGTAATAGAAATAGTAAGTAGTTTTCAGTCTAATAATATTAGATACTAACATTGTAAGTAACTTAGTTTAGAATTATTTAGAGAATACTTTGTCCCAAAGTAAATATACTATAAACTTAAATATACTATAAGGGATATAGAAAAAACGTAGGCAAAACACTCCATGACATTGAGACTAATGGCATCTTCAAGGAGGAAACACCACTATCCAAACAAGTGAACACAGAGATAAACAAATGGGAATATATTAAACTGAGAATCTTTTGCACTTCAAAGGTAGCAATGACTAGGGTAAAAAGGTCACTCACAGAATGGGAGAAACTAGTCACACAACACCCATCAGATAAGGGGCTAATATCTAAGATATACAAGGTACTGACAGAACTTAACAAGAAAAAAACATAACCCCATCAAAAAAAAAAAAAGGTGGAGGAACAAATGAACAGACATTTCCTCAAAAAAGAGATACAGATGCCAAAAGGCACATTAAAAAAGTGCTCCACATCACTAATATTCAGGGAGATGAAAATCAAAAAAACAATAGTGTATCATCTCATGCCACAGACTGGCACACATCACAAAGAACAAGAACCACCACAGCTGGCATGCATGGAAAATGTATGGCATTGGAGAAAGAAACTCTCATTCATTGCTGGTCGAGATACTGTCTAGTCCAGCCTTTCTGGAAAACAATGTGTATTTTCCTTTAAAAAAAGGGGGGGAAGGGAACATTGAACTTCTATATGATCCAGCAATACCACACCTACTAATAAACCTTGGAACCACAAAAATACAATACAACAATGGCCTCTGCACTCCTATGTTCATACTAGTGTTACTTACAATAGCTAGAATCTGGAAACAACCCAGGTGCACAAGAATAGATGAGTGTCAAAAGAAACTGCTATAGCTATACAATGGAATACTCAGCTGGTGAAGGGGAGAATGCATTTTATGGCTGAAACTCAATTACAAACCCATTTGTAACCATGGTGCTTATATAAAGAATTTGTATATAAATATAAAATAAATATCCAGAGAATAACTTTACCCCAAATTAGCAAAATAGACACTATTCTCTTGTACATTTATACATATTATAGAAAATACTGTTGGGTCATAAGAAACTCATTATAAACTTAAGCAAAATCCTGAAAACAATGAAACATAACATTTCAAATATAATAAAATTAAATTTGAAATAAATTAAAGAAGAAAATTTTTGAAAAATTTATGATGATTGTTAAGATGCCCAAATTAACAGTGATTCGATAAGGAAACATACTTTGAAATGAATTATAATGAAAATATAATAAATATATTAAAATCTAGAGAGTGTAATTTAAGCTTTGCTTGGGGTGGATAATAACAGTTATCAACAATTTCTAAATTTGAAGAAAAATCTAAAAGTTATTCTATTTTAAGAAACTGGGGAATATAAAGTCAAGAAAATAGAACAAAAGAAGTCACTTTGATTAAAGTGATATGAAATGAACATACTAATATTTATTATAGAAGAGATTAACTTTTTTGAAGGGTTGAGAAAGAACTTTATTGCTGACCAATCTGCAGATTGTAATATAAAAGTTTCATCTCTTCAAAGCAACCTGCAGTACACAAGGTCACCAGAATTTTTTATAGAAAGAGGGATAAAAAGAAAAATTGAACTGCAGATCAGAGGAGACTGGAATGAACAATAAAGTTCTTTAGTGTACTGGTTGCCTGAGGCATGCTCCATTTCATAAGCAAACCTAAACAAAGAAAGGATTAGGTTTTTTGAGTGAATAAAGTGAGGATAAACTGCCCTAATCCTAAAGTTTAGGGTAAGGACAGTTTTCCTAATCAAATATTCAATTCCAGTTTCTATTCTCAATGTCTGTTTTTGCTTTTCTTTAAAAATTGGGATGTCTTCCATAAAACTTAAGTGCAGCACATCAGAATTATAGCATAAGGGAAACCATTATCTATAGATATCTAAAGATATAGATATCTCTTTTATATTGTTTGAGTAAATTAATTAAACTTTGGAAAAGCAACAAGGACACACAAAAAAGCTGACAAATGACAATATTTTCCTTCACAATAACTATTATGGGGGCCAAAGCAGTGGCACAAGTAGTAGGTATTTGCCTTGCACAAATTAACCTAGGACTGACTGAAGTTCGATCCCCAGCTTCTCATATGGTCCCCCATGCCAGGAGTGATTTCTGAGCGAATAGCCAGGAGTAACCTCTGAGCATCACCTGGTGTGGCCCAAAAACCAACCAACCGAACAAACAAACAAAAGAAAAAAACTATTATGATAATGAACATTCTTTAAAAACTATTAAAAAAAAAACATTTTCCTTTAAGAACAAGTACAAAGGGCCTGGAGAGATAGCACAGCGGCATTTGCCTTGCAAGCTGCCGATCCAGGACCTAAGGTGGTTGGTTCAAATCCCGGTGTCCCATATGGTCTCCCGTGCCTGCCAGGAGCTATTTCTGAGCAGACAGCCAGGAGTAACCCCTGAGCATCGCCGGGTGTGGCCCCCAAACCAAAAATAAATAAATAAATAAATAAATAAATAAATAAATAAATAAATAAATAAAATTAAATAAAAAAACAAGTGCAAGAAAACATGTTTTCTCATTACTTCTATTGAATATAAATATAGTACTGGAGTTTCTATGCAGAAAAAAAAGACTATAAAGCAGGGGTGTGAAAAGTAATAGAGGTTAAAGATACTTTTCTAGTGTCTTTTCACTTCCTAGTGTCTTTTCACACTTTACACACCTTGACACTTTTCACATGTCTATGTTGACTGACCCTGGATAAAATACCCAGGGCCAGATGGTTCCCCAATTTTGGGAATGATCCCTGATAACAGAACCAACAGGTATCACCCCTCTCATAAAAATAAATAAATAAATAATATAAAAGAACACCACAAAGAACAAAAATACTAAAAAGAAAAAAATAATTGAACTTGTGATTTTATGATCCTGAGTTTAGAAAACCCTAAGAATTTTAAGTAAAAAAATGGTCAGAATAATCACATTTCTATAGATAAAACGCATTGAGTACTTTGCAAAGAAAAGAACTGATAGTATCTGCTCATTGGTGGAGGTATCTTTTGAGGCTAATGAATATATCTAAAATTAGTTTATCTAGTTACACAGCTCTACATATATATAAAAACCTACTTATGCACAGTTAAAAATGAAGTGTGTATCTTAATTATGTTTCAGAAAATTTCTCATTAAAAATATAGAAGGTCAGGAGTAGAGAGATAACACAGGGGTTAAGGTGTATGCCTTGTTTGTGACTAACCCAATTAGTCTCACTGCATGGTCTCCTAAGCATTTCCAGATACAACATGAGTGAAACCAGAGTATTTTACAATGTGACCTGAATCCCTGCGCACCACTGTGGAAGCACAAGTAATCATAACACTGCTGTGCTCTAAAAGCAACATATTCTTACATTTTTGCAAGTCTTTTGCCAAGGCAAGTGAGCCATGAATCACAGAAGTGCCCCATTCTCCAGAGCATAGCCTCAAAGCCCTTCTTAAGATCTCTATTATTTTTTGAATCTTCTGTTTAGTAAAAATGATGTCTATAATTTGGACCTACCTCCCAAAACATATTTCTTTTATTATAAAAGGTTCGTTGTATTTATTAACAAAAGTCATTGAGTTTCAGCATAATTAAAAGATTATTACCACAGTTGCAAACAAAAGAACTGAACTCAAGCTCAAAATAAGATCTGACTGCTCTTAAAAAAAAGTGTCTATTTCCCTAAGTGCCTTATGCAGAATAAACACACTAGGAAAACATAATCAGAACTGGTAACAACTAATAGAATTTTATACACAATAATCTCATTTTAAGAATTTATTATAGCAAGCAACACAGCATTGATTTTGTTTTCAATACTTTTGATCATTAGTGCTTATTATCTGAAAAAAATAGATTTGTTTGTTTCCTATTACTTTATGTTGTGTATGTAAATATTTTGGGGGATTACTATGTTGCTCACCCTAATCTGATTAGGTGATTGTGCCCTACCCTAGGGTGTGACCTGGCATTCTGCCCCCACCCTAGGGTAGGACCTGATTCTGCTTCCACCATTGGTTGGTATCTGATCCCACCATTGGGTGGGACCTGACTCTGGACTATAAGAGCAAGGGTCTGTGGAAGGCGAGGGGCTTTTGCTGGCTGGAACTGAATCGGAGTCTTTGGACTTCAGTTTTGTCCATCCGAATAAAGCAAATATTTCCACGAGCCTGATTGTCTGCGAGCTGTTTACCCGCCGTTTCACCTCAGAACCGTGGGCTAGACAGGGTGGCAGACACGTGCTACGAGCTGGAAGAAAAGGGCCTCATTCTCCATCCCTCCATCAGTCAACCTCTTCAGGGGCTGTCCTGCTACATAATGGCGCCCGAACAGGGACCTGAACCCTGGACCCTCAGAACTGTAAGTGAAATATTTCATTGGAAATTTCCTATGCTGACCATCAAATGGTTTCTGTGGTTAGTCATGTGGATTTTACCACCCTTAGTCTTACGCATTGGTGCTCTAGTATACAAGTGGATCATTCCATTTTGTTTAAAACTAATTGGTTTTGATCTAAGGACAATCACTGCAGTTGGATGGTTGTGGTCTATATTTCAAATGAAAAGTGTAGTGTCTCTAGCCATCATAGTTTGTGGAATTTCTGTGTTGACTAACGTTATTATTATGAGCATAGTTATTTGCTGTTATTTCTATTTAGGAAATAGAAAGTGTAGAAATGGTGAGGCTAAAACCAGTATAGATAATAATGAAATTTATCTGACGAAAACTCAGACCAAGGTGCAGGCTGACGAATCCAGCCCCACCATCAACAATATAGAAATTTTTGCTGGAAGAAAAACAACTCAGAATGTTAAGCCTGATTCTAGTGAATTGCTTGACAGTAGTGACTCAGATAATGATCTACCTCCAGTGCTAACTCCACGAAGTATGCCTCCTTCTAGTCACAAAATTGAATCGCAGAGCAGAGCAGATTCAAAAAATGAACCACATGCTCAGTCTCAGAGCTCTATTCAGAGTAATTTTGCTAATCAGGCTTTATCCCCTATAGACGGGGTAAATGTTTCTAACTATGTACCCTATCAGATGGAAGAATTAGATCGGTTTAAAAGATCATGTAAAGAAAATGGGCCAAAATCGCCATACAGTGTGGAGTTATTAAGACTTTGGAGTCATAACTCATCTTGGACTTTGTATGATTTTAAAAGAATCGCTGAAATATGCCTGTCATCTAAACAGCGAACTGAATGGGAAATGTACTATTCAGAAGGCGTAAAAGCTAAATTATATAGTCCGGATGGTATGAAAAAGCAAGTGGCAGGTGTTATTCTATCGTATGAATTATTGATGGCAGAAAATCAATTTGCAAATATTCAGACACAAGCAGCTTTACCTAAGGAAATCTTAAATTTAATCAGGGAGATTGCATTGTCAGCATGGGAAAAAATTGATTCTAACAGCATTGGTAGAGGAAACTTTTTAAAAATTACCCAAGGCCCTTATGAGTCATTTGCAGAGTTTGTAGGTAAGATTAAAGATGCTCTGAAGTTACAGGTGGAAGATGAGGAGATTAGAAACTTCCTAGTAAAATCTGTGGCCTATCATAATGCAAATTCAGCCTGTAGATTAGTATTGAATACATTAAATGAAAAGTCAGATCTGAATGATTACCTTTATGCCTGCCGGAATGTCTATGTGGAACCCCAACCCCCACCCCACTCAGACTCAGTACAAACCTTCCCAGTTACCAAGGGAACAATGTCTTACTCCCCTCGAGGACAGAACACTTTCCGGAAACCAGGTCTTTGCCCAAAATGCAAAAGGGGTCGCCACTGGGCGAAAGATTGCAGATCCAGAAACCTCATTAATAATAACCTAAGTAGAGGTTTCAACACAGTCCCCAGGAGGCAAATCGCCTGCTACCATTGTGGAAAACAGGGACATATCAAAAGAAATTGTCGTCTCCTTATAAATTCAGCTCCCCAAGAACACACATACAAGATGCAGGGAAACGCCCACAGGGCCTCCCCCCAGGCCCTTCCAAATCAGGGGCAAAGTTCACAGACAATAATCCTTCCAAGCCCAGCCCAAGAAAATTCATCACGATAAGGGAATTAATCCACTCTACTTCAGGGAGTGCCGGATTAGACATATTATGCCCAGAGGACATTACAATTTACCCAGGAGCATGCCCCTACATGTTAGAAACTGGCATTGTAGGCCCGCCACCCCCAGATACCATGGGTTTGATTCTTGGCAGAAGTTCCCTCAACATAAAGGGTATATCAGTAATCACTGGTGTCATTGACTCAGATTCCATGGGAGAAATCATTGTAGTTATTACTGTACCAGTTACATGGACCTTTAAAAAAGGAGAAGCGATTGCCCAGATAGTAATAGTGCCTTATGTCAAATTTGGGACTTCAGATAAGACTAGAATTGGAGGTTTTGGAAGCACAGATCCGGGTGCTGCTCAAAACCCAATCGTGGCTCTGGTTACTAAATGTAAAGATGAACACCCAATGATCAAACTTCACTTGGAAGGCAAACCCTTTGATGGAATGATAGATACGGGTGCTCAGGTTACCGTAATTTCTGATAAAGAATGGCCAGAAAATTGGCCTCTTCAGGAAATCCCGTATTCCCTAGAAGGAATAGGAGGCCTGAGTTCCTGTCTGTTGAGTACGAGGACTATACTATTTTACGGCCCAGAAAATCAAAAAGCAATAATCAGACCTCACGTGGGCCCATTTTCACCATCCCTGTGGGGCCGTGACCTACACAAACAGTGGAAAGCAGAATTCCACATCCCATTAGCTCCAGAAGAGTCCGAACCTTCTTTTGATTTAAAAACCCAAAATTTTTAGTGGGGGCCACTACCGTAAAAACACCAGCACCAATAAAAATAAAATGGAAATCTGATGAACCAATTTGGACAGGTCAGTGGCCCCTTAAAACTGATAAATTAAAGGTGCTGACAGAATTAGTGGAGGAACAGCTAAGTTTAGGACATATTGAACCATCTTTTTCTCAATGGAATTCACCTATATTCACTATAAAAAAGAAATCCGGTAAATGGAGACTTTTGATGGATCTTAGAGCTATAAATTTATCCATGATACCTATGGGCAAATTGCAGACTGGTTTACCATCACCTGTAGTTATTCCAAAGGAATGGCCACTAATTATAATTGATCTGAAAGACTGCTTCTACCATATTCCTATCCACCCAGATGATAAAAAACGTTTTGCATTCTCAGTTCCTTCTCTCAATAATACCCATCCCTGCAGACGTTTCCAATGGACTGTTCTCCCCCAAGGCATGCTGAATTCCCCAACCATGTGTCAGTTTTTTGTAGATAAGGTTTTGAGCCCTGCTCGTGAAAAATTTCCTCAAGCCATGATATTTCATTATACAGATGATATCTTGCTCACAATGAACAACGAAACAGATTTACAGGAATTATACTCTTATGTTACTGACTGTTTACAAACATCAGGACTGAAAATAGCTTTAGAAAAAATACAGATAATGCCACCGTATCAATATTTGGGTTTTATTTTGGACCGGACGTCTATACGTCCACAAAAATTTTCTATCAAAAAAGAAAACCTCAGAACGCTTAATGATTTTCAGAGACTTTTAGGTGACGTAAATTGGCTCCGCCCTGCACTAGGAATCCCAAATGCAGAGTTATCTAATCTGTTTAAAACGTTGGAGGGTGATCCTGCTTTAGATAGCCCGAGAAATTTAACAACAGCTGCAAAAAATGAATTGGACATCTTCTTGAGCAGATTACAAAAATCGTTTCTCTCAAGATTCATCCCAGGAGAAAAGGTATTACTGTTAATCTTCCCTACTATAGAAACCCCCACAGGGGCCTTGATGCAACAGTCAGGACCTTTGGAATGGGTGTATTTACATAACAAACAACCTCGCTCAGTTGTCCCCTACTTACAACTGATTTCAGAGATTATTATCAAGGCAAGACTCAGATCTATATCTTTACTAGGTTTTGATCCAGATATAATAGTTTTGCCAGTACCAAAAAAGGAAATTGAGTCAATATTGCCAATTAATGAATCTCTACAAAGGGCCCTCTCAGATTTCACAGGAGAAATATCCTCCCATTATCCAGCAGGAAAAATTTGGGACTTTTTAAAGAAAACTCAGTTTGTTATTTCTTCAATTGTTCGGGATTCCCCTATTCCCAATGCCAAGGTTTTTTACATTGATGGATCCCAAAATGGAAAAGGAGGAATAACTGGAGACAACATTAATATGACCATAGATACCAAATATAAATCTGCACAGAAAGTTGAATTAGCAACGTTAATTTACCTATTAGAAAATGTATCTGAAGCCATGAATATAGTTTCTGATTCTTTGTATGTGGTAAATTTATGTCATGTGATAGCCACTGCATCCCTTAATGCTAATAACCCGATCATACAGGACTTACTTAAACAATTACAGCAGCTTCTTCAAAAACGAACTGAGCCCATCTTCATCACACATATTAGAGCCCACTCAGGTCTTCCAGGACCTATGGCTCAAGGAAATAAAACTGCTGACTTGCTAGCAATGCCTATATTTAAATCACCTATAGAGGAACATTCAGCCCTACACACAAATGCTCGCCGTTTACATGTGAATTACCAAATTCCATGGAGGCAAGCTAGAGAAATCGTAGAAAACTGCAACGTATGTGCACCGTTAACAAAAAAGACTCACATAGCAGGAGCAAACCCAAGAGGCTTACAGTCTAACGAACTTTGGCAAATGGATATAACTCAAACAGATTTATTTCCAAGGAAACCTTATCTTCATGTTGTGGTGGACACTTATTCTCGGTTTATGTGGGCAATTCCCATGTCTTCTCAAAAATCTAAGGCTGCTTGTAGTTTTCTTTTACAATGTTTCTCTGTGATGGGTATTCCATATTCTATAAAAACTGATAATGGGCCAGCCTATGTTAGCAAAACTTTTGAATTTTTTTGTAAGGAATGGCAGATAAGACATCTCAGAGGAATTCCTTACAATTGTAGGGGACAGGCCATTGTAGAAAGGACTCACAGAACCTTAAAAACTCAATTGCAAAAAAATAGAAAAAGAGGTTTACCACCAACGGATTTGCTGTCTTTGACTCTTATCACACTAAATTACTTTAACTTACCCCAAGGGGAAAGCTACACTGCAGCGGAAAGACATTTTAAAGAAGATATTCAGAGACAAGAAACAACCCATAAACCTATTTGGATCAAGGAGGATGAAAAATGGATAGCTGGCTATCTTCTCCTAAGAGGAAGGGGTTATGCCTATGTTTCTATAAATGATGACCCTCCCAAGAAATTTTGGGTTCCATTACGTCTTGTTAGAAATCGGGCTAGCACAAATGATCAGGTTCAGACTACAAACTCCCCTTCAGAGAAAAAACAGAATATTTCAGACACTAACAGCAGTAATATTACTAAGGTCTCTGGGGCAGGGAACGATTTAGCTGTCACACACCATACAATGAGTGAGACTGATGGTAGTGATAAACCCTTACACTCCGAGATGCAAAAGGAAAGACAGGAACCTGTCTTAACTGGGCTCCAAAATATAGGAAACTCTTGCTACATGAACTCAATATTGCAATGCTTGTATAATATTTCAGACTTAACTCAGTATTTTTATAAAGATCATTATAAAAAGGATATTAACAAGAAAAATCCGATGGGGCATGAAGGTAAATTAGCCGAAGAATTTGGTCGGCTCATCAAAACCATGGGAAATGGATTTCATAGATATATTAACCCTGAAAGCTTCAAAGTAACAATTGGTTTACTTAATGACCAGTTTGCTGGACACAATCAGCAGGATCCTCACGAACTACTGATGTTCCTAATAGAGGGATTACATCAGGACTTGCTTACTGTAAATCTAATGACAGACAAAACTACACATCTCATGGGAAATGAAAATTATGAACAATTTAGTCCAGAACACCAAAAGGCTCATAAATCTATTATTTATGATCTCTTTCAAGGACAATTCAAATCTATACTCCAGTGTCTCACTTGCCACCAAAAGTCTGAGGTTTATGAGACATTTGTTCATTTGTCTTTGGCTGTTACATCTACAGATAAATGTACATTACAGGAATGCCTCTCTGAATTTTTTAAAGAAGAAGAATTAAGAAATGACAACAAAGTTCTGTGCAACAGTTGCAAAAATAGAAGGGATTTTTCAAAGAAAACGTACTTATGGAAACTGCCACCAGTACTTATAATACACTTGAAACTTTTTGCTTTTGATGGCAAACAAATAAAAAAATTGCATACTTATGTAGATTTTCCTTTAGAAGACCTCAATTTAGAGGAATTCACTTCAGAGAATAAAAGCAAGATTAAGAAATACAACTTATCATCGGTGTCAAACCATTATGGTAAAGTTCACTATGGACACTGTACTTCATACTGTAAAATTGCTGCAAAACAACACTGGATCAATTTTGATGACAAGAAGATCAATAAAGTCCCTAATACATTGGTGAAATCCACAGCAGCATACATCCTGTTTTATACTTCTTAGAGATCTACAATGAACACCAGATAATCATTTTACTTCCTTATCAGTTGCTATTAATGCTCTAGGATTCTTTCCACAGGCATGATCAATGAATATAGATTGAAAATCATGAATCCCCAATGTGTTTCCTTGTAGGATGGATTTATGTCTTAATTTCATTATTGCTCTAGGTCTCAGTTAATCATGAAATTTTACAAATTAATTTAGTCAAGGTTCACCTGAAAGAGAAATTTCTCATCATATTAATGTTGTTTTTCTTTCTAGGTATACTCACTTAACGACTTTCACTCTTTTTATTTTAACATCATTGCTTTATTTCCCTCAATTTAGGTTTTAAGACGCTTACATAATGATAATTTTAGGTGGACTTTCTTCACAGTGCTTCTTGCCTATGATTGATTATCATAAAGTTACTGTTATACAATAACTTTGTATATATACTGATATACACGTATAGTAGAGTTGTCCATGTTTGTATTATGCATGAAATTCTCTTTCAGATCTGCTAGGCAAAACCATAAAAAAAAAAAAAAATTTTTTTTTGTGAATTTGAAATGATTTATCTAAACAATTGCCGGCTATTACATTTTAAGGAGCTTTTAATTGATTCAGCTGAATTCTCTTTTGCTCTATTTTGGATCCTTTCCAACAAATATTTTTTAGTATGAGTGAGTGTTATGGCCATATTTTTTGTGAAGTCTGTGTATGTATGTCTTGTTTAGTGTCTGTCTGTTCTGCATATTTTGTATATAGTTTCCTTTTTCCTAACTTTATCTTCCCCAAATTAGTCTTCCTTATCCTTCCTTCTCTCTTCCTAGTCCTTAACATTTTAATTTTCAGGATTTCACATGTGCAACCCATCTCCTTCACCCACAACTACAAGCTTCCTGATCTCGGCGGGAAGAAGAAATCCATGACTGTTGGAGTTTTACACCATATATGCTGCAAACTTGTTGGAAATGAAGCCACCTGGGATTTGTGTCACAATGTAACACCAGAGAAAAGATCCATGGACAAGACCCACAGTCTCTGGATCCCAGTTAAACTGTGCTATCTGAATTTCTGGTTTTCCATCCACATACAAAATGCTATTGTTGACCGTTTCTACAATGGCTACCCCAAGATTGCACCGATCCCAAAGGAAATACAGAAGCCCAACCAACTTATGATGTAATGATGTAATGCTTGGGGATGCCCCAACACATGGATGACTGTACTGGCCTTCCTTCTTCATTCAGCTTGATGTTATCTCCTGTACAAGGCTTCAACCGGCTTTTCCAGACCCATCAAGTGTCTTCTGCCGGTCTTTTTGGAGTTCCAGACCCCTCATATTTACACATTGGTATTGAACTCTGTAGAAATTACATCTGTTGTTTTTCCTATAACTGTAATCCTTTGAAGTTATGTTTGGTACTTCGCTTCTTTTGACTATCGTAATTAATGTTTTTTTTATTTTAGTTTTTAATATTAGGAATCGATGTTGTATTACATTAAGGTTTTGCTTTCTTGACTTTAGGTTTGTGAGTTATATATTATTGTCTATAATTTCCCAAATGATATTTTTGTCTGTTCTCAGGGTTTTTTGCGTGGGCGCATCATAGGCAAAATACTAGGTTTATAGAAGGTTCCATCCATTTTGGATGGGCCCTCAAGTTGTTTATTTACACAGGGAGGGTCTCTGCCTTAAACATTTTGTTTTGGTTTGTGACTTAAGCTCCCATCTATAAATAGTCGACATCAATTTCAGACATCTTATGGACTTCAGACCGGATTAAGAACTTGGACTAAGTTCAGATACCTATTGATCATCATTGCAGTGGCTCCCCACTGTGCAGAGGGTGTATGTGCCACTTCTTCCGAAATAAAGGCCTAGTTCAATGCCCTCAAAGATGGGCTTTCTGGTCTACCTGAACTTGAATAAAAATGGAGCTGGAGAGATAGCATGGAGGCGAGGCGTTGGCCTTTCATGCAGAAGGTCATTGGTTCAAATGCCGGTATCTGCCAGGAGCGATTTCTGAACGTGGAGTCAGGAGTAACTCCTGAGCACTGCCAGGTGTGACCCAAAAACGACCACCACCACCACCTACAACAACAACAAATAAAGAAAAGGTGCTTCTTCTTGCCTGCTACACAACCTTTCTGGTGTCTCTTCGAAAGATCTATGTACGTCTTAGATTTATCTTCTCAGGAGCTTGTAGTTGATTCCTTGATACATGTTTCTGGTTTTAGACACCCTGTGCTTAGGTTAGAAGTTTTTCTTTACATTTTCCTGTGATGCGCTTATGCAAACAGCCGCTCTTTTATTATTGACTAATTTTTCTTTTAATAATTGTAGACAATATTGTTTGTTTACTAAAAACAAAAGGGGGAATTGTTGTGTATGTAAATATTTTGGGGGATTACTATGTTGCTCACCCTAATCTGATTAGGTGATTGTGCCCTACCCTAGGGTGTGACCTGGCATTCTGCCCCCACCCTAGGGTAGGACCTGATTCTGCTTCCACCATTGGTTGGTATCTGATCCCACCATTGGGTGGGACCTGACTCTGGACTATAAGAGCAAGGGTCTGTGGAAGGCGAGGGGCTTTTGCTGGCTGGAACTGAATCGGAGTCTTTGGACTTCAGTTTTGTCCATCCGAATAAAGCAAATATTTCCACGAGCCTGATTGTCTGCGAGCTGTTTACCCGCCGTTTCACCTCAGAACCGTGGGCTAGACAGGGTGGCAGACACGTGCTACGAGCTGGAAGAAAAGGGCCTCATTCTCCATCCCTCCATCAGTCAACCTCTTCAGGGGCTGTCCTGCTACACTTTATATTTTAAAAGATAATTCTAAATACTTTTATATTTATATTTTGTCAATTAATAGTTGCATATTGAATACCAAACATATGACAATGTGTTTTACTTGCAGTAGGAAGAAGAAAGTTTGTATTTTTCTCAAATACTTCTAGTAGATATTACGCAAACTGTCTAGTTAATATTGCAATTAGACAAGTAGAGGTTTTTTTGTTATGACTAAAATGTATTCTTTTTTAGTGTATTATGTATCCTTAATGATTATAAAAAAACCCACAAAAATTGAACCATGAAAGACATTTTATTTCTTAACTACAAGTAAAATGATACACACATATATATGTATTGAACCATACACAATCATGTTAATGGATGCAAATGTGTAAAACAGAAGAAAATCAATCGCAGAATTCTTATATCATTGTATGCGTATATGCAGTTCTTAGATGTGGCAACAGTCAGTTGATTAATTATTCAGGATGGAAGCCATACTCTTCTAGTATCCTCATTACTCAATCTTGATTTAACTTCATTTCCTTTTAAGGTTCATTGCTATTAATGATGCACTCCATTTAACACAACAATAGATATCTGATTCTATATAAAGTCAGTGTTTTCTCTTGTGAATCAGCACTCCTCTTGTAACTAGACAGCCTTGAAAATGCACTTCTTTTTGCTCAATGATAAAGGTCAAAGGAAAGGTCATATTAGGGTTGATTTTAATACATTATCAGATAAACACATTTTCTAGACAGTTAAAACTCTTAACTTTAATTTACTTTAAAGAATGACTTTAATTATCTATGTCTGATCTTAATTATCTATGTTAATAAAGAGCAATGAAAGTCTTATAATGGAAAATGTATAAAATGTACATGTGTTTAATTTAGAGGACACCTGTATCATGCTCAGTAAAAATGTAAAAGTTTCAATTATAAAAAAAGGAATCAAAGTATACAATGAGATTGAATCAGAAATGTTCTGTCTTGCTAGCCATGTTTTTTCCAATGCAAAATTAATTTTGAAAAGATATTTTTTAATTTTATTTTAAATTTTAAATTAATAATTTAGTAAATTTGAAATAAAAAATTTAAATTAAAAATTAATATGAAATATTTCCCATATTCTATTTTAACTATAATTTTAAACATTATAATTTTTCATATTTAAATAACGAAATCCCAAGAATCACTTGTCTGTCTTCCTTTGCTATTTTTTAATCTTTTATTTTACCTTGATATGTTATTTTAAAGTTCTCCTTGTATTTCCTAAATACAAGTTGAATACAAGTTGAGACCAAAAATAAAAAGAATAATATGTAGAAATTAAAATAACTTTTGAGGAACTACTGAGAGATACCTAACTATTGTAATCCTTGAAAATAGCATTAGTTATTAATTATTTATTTTAAAATTTTATTTTATTTATTTTAAAAATAAGATAAAATTAAAGGATAAACTTAATGTATAGTAATAAATATTTATATAAAAATGACCATAAGTTTGTTAATCATGAATACATAGCATATTATTTCCAAAAGCAAGAGCTAAAATTACTGATCACTATTGCTTATTTAGTATAAAGAGAAGAGAGGTACTTATTAAATTCTATTTAATACATAAACAGATTATTTGAAAGAAAACTGTGATATGATGTGGAAAATTATGAAGCAAAACAATATAAGGGACAATCAAAAGTCAAGATTGTTAGTAGCTCAAATAATTGTAATTATAGCTTTAAACAAAAATAAATGCATTGCAAACTAATTTCCAGAGCTACTTTCAGAACTCTGTTGCATAGAGTCAGTCGTATTCCTGGAAAGGCCAGGAAGCCAAGATATGTCTAATAGAATGTCAATGTTGCCTTATCATCTATTCCCAAATATGTTTTTTTCTAAAGCAAATTTAAAGGGAACATAGCCTTATGATTCCTAAAATGTGATGTGGTTTATGTTCTTTTAAATAATAAATATTTAATTTTTAATTTATCCTTGTCTTTTACTTATTTATTCATTTGTTTGTTATTTTATAATAGAAGATCATGATGACATAAAATGGGACTTTTAAAACTCCCAACTTCATTTATTTGCCCTGGCTTTTTAAATATTAAATAAAATTCAGTACATCAATGGATGATCTTTCAATATGGATAACCTAATGTATTGATGTCCTCTTGATACTATATTTTTAACTTAGCTAATGATCCCATCTTTAATTATATTTGCATATATATTTTGTAGTCCTATATAACTTTACTATTAATAATTTAAAATTAAGAAAACAAATAATAGAAAAATATAATTTACACCAAAATTATTACAATTAAAATATGCTAAATAGTTAAATAGTTTCCAATTACTTAATGGGGGAAATCATATTATGTATGGACTTCTCTTTTTGATTGTTTTTTAAACACTTTAAGCACTGTGATTACCACATGGTTCAGTGTTGGGTTGAAGTTAAAACAATGTAAATCATCCTCCCACTAGTGCAGCCTTCCTGCCACAGATGCATATCATCTCCCTCCCATCCACACCCCTCCACCCTTTCTTTGCTTTATTGCAGAGCAATTTGTTCTCTCTCTTCTCTCTCTCTCTCTCTCTCTCTCTCTCTCTCTCTCTCTCTCTCTCTCTGTCTGTCTGTCTCTCTCTCTCCCCTCTCTCTCTCTTTCTCTCTCTCTTTCTCTCTGACAGTGTGGTTTGCACTATTTTTTATGTCATTTTTATTTTATTTTATTTTTATTTTGACCAAAGTGGATTACAAATCTTTCACAGTAATTTTTTAGGTACATAGCGATTTTGCATCAGGGGCATTCCCACCACCAATGTTGTTCTCCCTCCACCCTTGTTCCCAGCATGCATCCCCTATTCCCCTCCTTTATCCCCGTCCCGAGTTACTAGTATAAGTGGCCCCCTCTGTGTCTAGCATGTTGTAGATTGGGTGTCGATTCTGTGGTAGTTGGCTTTGGATTTGGTGGTGTCAAGTCATTTTATAATTCAAAATATTTGATAATTTTCTTCCCTTGCTAAATATATTCCATTGACTGCCCGATTGCCTATGAGATAAGATCTGAAATCCGTAATGGAAAGCCCTGTTTTCACTTTTGTGAGTGGAGGGGTTTCTTTCCCTTTAGTTTCTCCACTTTTAGTGCTGAGTTCTTGTCCAGAGGGACCAGTTCTAACTAATATTGTCGTAGTAGACCCTTTTCTACTCTAGCTACACTCACTGTTCCTGTGGTAAGCTTTCAACCTGGTCTGGACCTTCTGAACCTTTGTCTCTATTAACTCTCAGTATTATAACCATACTATCTCTTGTTTTCCTTATATCCTACAAATAAGTGAGATTATTTAATGTCTATCTTTTTTTCTCTTTGGCTGATTTCACTGAGCATATTAATCTCCATGTCCATTCCTGTATAAGTAAATTTTATGACTTCATTTTTCTAAATGGCTGCATAGTATTTCATTGTGTACATGTACCATAATTCTTTAGCAACTCATCTGTTGTCAGGCACTTTGGTTGCTTCCATATTAAGGCTATTGTAAATGGTGCTGCAATGAACACAGAAATGCAGAGGGCATTTTTGTATTGCGTTTTTATGCTCCTGGGGTATATCCCTAGGTGTGCTATTGCTGGGTCATGGAACTTCGATTTCTAGTTTTTTGAGAAATGCTCATATTATTAAGCAAAACGAATGGACCAGTAGTCTCGGTCCCATCATCAGTGAGAGTCCCTTTCTCCCGAGCACTGGTATTTGTGTGTGTGTGTGTGTGTGTGTTGTATGTGTGTGTGTGTGTGTGTGTGTGTGTATGTGAGTGTATGAAATGTGTGATAGTCTCTGTGGCCTTAGATATCTCCTTATTATTTTGATGAGGAACATTTTTTCTTGTGTCTTTTGGCCATCTATATTTCTTTTTCTTTCAGTAAATGTCTGTTCATTTCTTTTCTCCATTGTTTTGCTGGAATTAATTGCTTTTTTTTCTGTTTAGTTTTGTCAGTATCTTATATATCTTAGATATTAACCCTTTATCTGATGGGTATTGTGTGAATAGTTTCTCCATTTCACATGTGGTCTTTGAATCCTAGTCACTATTTCCTTTGAGCTACAGAAACTTCTGAGTTTAATGTAGTTCCCTTTGTTTATCTTTGCTTCTACTTGATTACCCAGTGGTGTTTCATCCTTGAAGATGCCTTTAGCTTCAATGTCATAGGTTGTTCTGCCTACATTGTCCTCTATGTACCATATGGTTTAGGGTCTTGTTTCAGGTCAAATCCATTTTGATTTGACCTTTGTTCATGGTGGAAAGAGATGTCTGATTTTATTTCTTTGCATGTAGTTGACTAGTTTTCCCAGCACCACTTGTTGAAGTGTCTTTCCTTACTCAACTTTGTGTTTGTTGTTCTTTTATCAAAAATTAATTGTTCATAAGCCTTTAGAACTGTCCGTGAGGTTGGGGTCAGCTCACCTGGCCTGGAACAGTGTTGTAGACATATGTGGGGGGTAGAGGCCTTCTATGGTCTTCTCTCAGGGTGACTCTAGCTCACATGACCTGTGATGATGTTCCACAATAATATGGTTTTTAAGGAATCAGAAGATAACACGATTATCTAAATTTATATTGTTAACTTCAAGGCTCATAATTTAAGGCCTTTTTGCTTTTGCTCTCAGAAAGAAGCTTTGAAGTCTTCATTAAATTCAATCTACTTCTCTTTTTAATAGCTAAACTCACTTGGAGGTATGCAGTGAATTGTATTGCCCTGGAGGATTCCAAAAGACTTGCTCTTTTAACTGGGTGCCTACTCTTCAGGCAAACTTTTTTTTTTGTGTGTGTGTGTGTGTGTGTTTTGTTTATTGGGCCACACCCGGCGATGCTCAAGGGGTTACTCCTGGCTGTCTGCTCAGAAATAGCTCCTGGCAGTCACAGGGGACCCTATGGGACACTGGGATTTGAACCAAACACCTTTGGTCCTGGATCAGCTGCTTGCAAGGCAAATGCTGCTGTGCTATCTCTCTGGGCCCTAGGCAAACTTATTTAACAAGTTGGGTTGGTTGCTGTTTTCAGGATATAAGGTATAAGCTGAATAGAACATAAAGATCCGTCCTCTTTGGAATCAGTCCTCAAGCTGTTTTCTGAATTTTTCTTTTCTGAAAGAATTATTTATTGTACAAAGTTTTGAACAGATTTTAAAATGTTATGGATTGCAGAATATAGGGAATTTTGCCCAAACTCTTCAGAAAACAGAGGTGGGAGCATGAATCCAATGATTTCAAATTCATTGTTTGGAAAACATGTGAGTAAACATGTGAGTAAGGTAGAAACATCTGTGCCCAGTTTAGGACTCACCTTATTAAAAAAAAAAAAGCTGCTTCAATCTACATTTAGCTCATTAAAGAATGACTTTGTTATTGTCACCATGTTTTATATGTTGCTGAATTGATAAGATAAACAAATGAAAAGATAGAGATTCTGACTGAGCAAAAGGAAAAGTGAGTAAAAACTAAGTTAGTGTTGGCATTCTCAAAACTCTGCAACAATTTATTGTATAAAAAAAGGAAAATATAATAATCAAAACAGAGTAATACTTAAGCTGTACTTTTTTAAGGCCTCTAAAGTAATTTTTTTTGTGTTTTTGAGAAAATATGACTGGAGAAGATAAAAGTTTCACATATAAAAGCAAAAAGGAGCTGGAGAAATAGTGTGCCTGGTACTTTAACCTGGTTAACCTGTGTTCTATTCTAGTGCCCACGTGGTACATCCCCTCTCCAACCCCATTCAGCCTGTACTACAAGGTACATGAAAATGTCCACCGGTATTTATGTCATAAAATTACCACTCATTAAAAATAAGAATTTTTTTTTATCAATAATCAGGGCACAGAGCCAGTATAAGTCCTGAACCCCCAAAAAGGGGAGATATTGTTGGAATAGCTGGAGGACACAAACATTACTTAGATTGATGACACTACATTGCTAAGTAAAGCTTCGAAACTGAAAATATTCACATTTTAGACTTCATTATATGGAAGGAAAGATTGCTTAAAAGTGTTCTTTTAATTGATACAACAATAACATTTTGCACTACTTTTTTGTGATTCTTGATATGAGTTTGGTGTTCAATATATTTAATAAAGCATAATTGATTGTTACATTTAGTGAAAGCTTAGTTCTGAAGACATCTATGTTCACTAATGAAAAAGCTTCCTATTTTAGTTCTCATAATCAAAATAACAACAGAATAAAATGAAATGAATTAAGTTAGTTTTGCATGTCAATAAGCCTATTTTCAACATTTTATATCTTATGCTATTTAATAAAATAGGGAAATAAAAAAACTAAAATAATTGCTGTGGCAATTCATACGTATCACTTTTTTAGCAGAAGCTACTGTATTTTAAAGTTCTTTTATTGTTTATTTGATTAAAAGAACATTCTTAGTAAAATAGAACTTTACATTTTTTTGGAAATTTTGAATAATTATCATTATGTTAGCTTACTTTTTACATTTTTATATTAATAAAGTAATCAAAACACAATAGCAAATATTTTTTAATTCAAATTTATCTTAAACCAGAGCAAAGATACATGGGTACGCACACATTACTTTGTCTCACAAAAATATCACTGGCTATCATTGAAAATATAAATGTATCAGCATCAAACAGATTAATTTCTTTATACTACAAATTAATTTTTAAAATTCACTGTGTTAGATATTAAATTTATACCCAGAGTCCCATGTGCAGTTCTCACTTATTAATGAGCTTAATATTAAAATATGTTTTGATAAGTATGATCAGAGGAGCTTAAATAAATTTCCAAGTTGATGGTAAAAAATCTATTAACATGAATCTAGAAAGTAATTATACTTGAGTGACCTCAGACTCTTAGAATTTATTCATATTCTAAATGGTATTAATATCCATCTTCTATTTATACCAATGTCACATATTCTGATTCAATGATGTGAAGAAAAGTAAATATACATGTATGAATAAATTTAATACTGTTAAATTAAAATTTTAAATAAGTGAAATACTGATTGTTATACATTTTTATATTTAAATTTTCTTAAAAAATTTTATTGCTACATAATTTTATATTTGAGGTGTTAGCAGAAATAATGTTTAACATGCACTGAAAAAATAAATGCCACAAATAACTAGATTATTATAGGATGATAACATTTATTTTTCTAATGATGACAAAATGTTATAAGTCAATATGTATTCATATAAACTCACTGCAAAATATTTCTTATATAATGATATATATGCCATATGTAAAACTTGTACAATCTATAAATATGTACTTTTATCATAGAACATGCTTTAATTTTAACTTAATATGTTTGTCTTTTCTGTTCATATGCTAAAGTTATGTTAATTTTATTAATACCTTATGCTATTTATGAGGGCCTATGACTTGAGCCACATCAGTGATAGATTAATAAAAATAATATAATGGTATCCCAAATTGCAATACTATTGGATACTGAGGCTGAAGATTCTCCCATCACTCGCTATTATAAAAAACAAATCACAATTCCTATTACCAACACAACTTCTTTTTTTTTTTTTCTTTTTTGGTTTTTGGGCCACACCCGGCAGTGCTCAGGGGTCACTCCTGGCTGTCTGCTCAGAAATAGCTCCTGGCAGGCACGGGGGACCATATGGGACACCGGGATTCGAACCAACCACCTTTGGTCCTGGATCAGCTGCTTGCAAGGCAAACGCCGCTGTGCTATTTCTCCGGGCCCCCAACACAACTTCTTAAAACACATTATACATTAAGAACTCAGTGAATTTGAGGATTGAATTATAAGTTATAATACCTAAGATATATAAAATGCCGTATTTATAATATATATTACATTTTTTCTCTTTCAGGAGACCAATAACCAAAACCAAATAACATGTAATATTTAATAACATTTTAGTGAGTGCTGTATCACAAATACATGTATATTCTGACTTCAAAAGGCTGCCTACGGTACAGAGGTTTGCAAAATTACATACATATCTAAGTTGAGAACTTTCACACTGAAGTCCTTGGTATATTTTTTTTCATTTAAGAAAATATTTTTTAAATATTTGTAAATAAATCACCATAAGATGCACAGTTACAAAGCTGTTCATGATTGAGTTTCAGTCATGGACTGACCACCACCCATCTTTATCAGTATATATTTTCTGCCAAAAACGAACCCAGTCACCATTCTGCCCTCTCCCAGTCTTGCCTCTATGGCAGACATTTTCTTCTTTCTTTCTCCTTTTCTCTCTCCCTCTCTCTCTCCTTCCTCTCTCTTTTTCTCTTTTTCCCCCCAACACATACTTCTGTTTTTTCTTTAGACACTGTGTTTTGCAGTGTTGTTACTGAAGGGGTATCCTGGATATCACTTTATATCCTATTAGGACTCTATTCTTGTCCCAAAAGGTCATTTCCACCTATCATTATCATAAGAGTCCTTAACTGCACTCACCTTCTTTTGGCAAGCTTCCTACCATGGCCCCAAGTCCTCAGTTCTCTATTATCTGAGTATTATTACTGTAAAACCTTTTATATTTATTATCCCAAAAATTAATGGGATCATTCTATGTTAGTCCGTCTCCCTCTGACTCCTTGCACTCAGCATAATACAATCCATAATCATCCATGCATAAGCAAATTTCATGAGTTTATTTTGTTTACACATGCATAGTATTTCATTGCATTCGATATACCATAGATTCTTTATTTTCTCATCTGTGTTTGAGCACCTGGGTTGTTTTCATTTCCTGACTTTTATGACTAGTGCTGTCATGAATTTAAAAGGACAAATGTTTTTTCTATATATAATATTTGGGCCCCTATGGTATATTCTCAGGAGCAGAAAATCTGTTTCATATTCAAATTCAAGTTCTAGATTTTTTTAGAAGTATCCATATAGTTTTCTACAAAGACTGGAATAGTTGACATTTCCAACAGCAGTTAATGAAAATTTTTTTCTTTCCCACAATTACCTCAGCACTAATTTTGTTCTTTTTGATGTGTACTGGTCTCTATGGCGTGAGATGATATATCATTGTTGTACTATTTCCATCTTCCTGATGATTAATTTGGATCATTTTTCATGTGCCTTTTGGCCATCTGTATTTCTTCTTTGAAAAAGTTGCTGTTCATCTCTTCTTTCCATTTTTTGATGTGGTTAGTTTTATTTTTTTGTAATAAGCTCTACCTTTTCCTCATATATGTTAGATAGTAACACCAATCAGAAGGGTATTGGATTGAATAGTTTCTCCCAAACCATGGGCAGACTTTGAATCCTGGCCACCATTTCTTTTAAAGAATTATTTATTTGTTTAATGTACTCTCGTTTATTTCTCATTGCTTCTAATTGCTTGGCCATTTGCATCTGCCTTTACCTTGAATTTCATGGAAATTTCTACCTATGTACATTATGTATTATGTATTATGGTTTCAAGTTTGATATCGTGATTTTTTTTCTTATTCAATAGAACTTCCTTTTAAGAATATCCATCCCAATATGTGCTCATTTTAAGATAAGATTCTTTTCACATTACTGATGTAGCAAGTCAGCCCCTGAAGAGGTTGACTGATGGTGGGATGGAGGATGAGGCCTTTTTCTTCCAGCTCGGAGCACGCGTCTGCCACCCTGTCTAGCCCACGGTTCTGAGGTGAAACGGCGGGTAAACAGCTCGCAGACAGTCAGGCTCGTGGAAATATTCGTTTTATTCGGAGGACAAAACTGAAGTTCACAGACTCAGCTTCCGTTCCAGCCAAAAAGCCCAGGCCTTCCACAGACCCTTGTTTTTATACCCCAGAGTCAGGTACCACCCAATGGTGGGATCAGATACCAACCAATGGTGGAAACAGAATCAGGTCCTACCCTAGGGTGGGGGCAGAATGCCGGGCCACACCCTAGGGTAGGGCACAATCACCAATCAGTTTAGGGTGAGTAACATAGTAATCCCCCAAAATATTTACATACACAACACTGATACAAGGACCAAAAGTTTAATTTTTCTTCAGTCAGAGAAAGAAAGTTTATTCTATGTCAATTAATAATTATTTTCCTCTGTAAATGGCTTGTCTCAATTGGTAAAAATCAGATAAAAGAGAAATATCTTCACATCATCTCTTATTTGTCAGTTTCAGTATGGAGAAATATGGAATAGAGAGAAGAAAGTTCACAAATCTTTTTAGTTATTAATGTTACTCTATTTTTTCTTTTGATTAGTATTTAATACATTGGTAATTATGATATAAGATTAATTCAGTGCTAACTTTGTTATGGAACCATAACTAGAAAGTCATGTTTCTATATATTTTTTTTGGTTTTTGAGCCACACTCAGGGATACTCAGGGGTTACTCCTGGCTATGTGCTCAGAAATTGTTCCTGGCTTGGGGACCATATGGGACACAGGGGATCAAACCCAGGTCTGTCCTGGATGAGCTGCTTGCAAGGCAAGCATTCTACCGCTGTGCTATTGTTCTGGCCCCAATTTATCATTTTATGGTGATTTTTAATAATTACTTTATTTAAATATCCCTTTTACAAAATTGTTAATAATTTAGTTACAGTCATAGAAAGTCCACTATCCTTTACCAGTACACCTTTCCCTCTACTAATGTCCCTAGTTTTTCTTCCCACCTCTGCCGCCTCTGGAGCAGGTACTTTGCTTCTCTCTCTCTCTCTCTCTCTCTCTCTCTCTCTCTCTCTCTCTCTCTCTCTCTCTCTCTCTCTCTCTCTCTCTCTCCCCTTCTCTCTCCCTCTCTCTCTCTCTCTCTCTCTCTCTCCCCTTCTCCCTCTCTCTCTCTCTCTCTCTCTCTCTCTTCCTCTTCCTCTTCCTCTTCCTCTCCCTCTCCCTCTCCTTCTCTCTCTTTCCTTTTTGACACTGAGGTATTCACTATTGTTAATGCATTTCGCTTTATCCCTTTTCAGAGTCCAGTACTTGTTCAGAGTGATCAATTCCAATTAGCATTGTTAGAGTGAACCCTACCCTGCTCAAATGTACTCACTACTCTTTGTAGCAAGCTTGCTATCAGTCCTTCTGGCCGTCATCTCTATTGTCTCTGGATATTATTACCATTTTTAAACTAGGGGATAGTCAGGTAGAATTGGATACTAGAAGTTAGCATCCCCATTTGTATTCTTAAAAAGAAGACACACCTCAAGTGGTAGAACACATGCCACTATTAATAAGACTCTGAGTTTCAGTCTTGTGCAATGTTCTACAACTTACCCCTGGCTAATAATGGGGTACGGTCCCTGTTTTTATTTTTCTTTTAAACTAAGCCACTTCCATTTTTTATATAAGTGCTTAATTTACAATTCCTAGTGGTCAAGAAGTAAAGAAAGCTTTCTCTGCCCTCTCTCTTGATAAATCTATTATGTGCTTCCCTCAGATTTTTGTTAAGGTATTGTTTTATAGCTAAACATAACTTTCTTTATTATGGGGAGGTGGTAAGAAATTTACACCTGATTATACTGACTTATTCCTGATTCTATCTCAGGGATCATGCCTGAGCAATGCTTATGGAACTCTATGTGGTTCTGGGGATCAAAGACATATTAGTTGCCGATGTTGCAAGTGTATTATTTCTCTGGCCAAATGATTTATTTTTAAAGAGGTAAAGTGTAAGTTTTAAATTTTATGGAAGTGTTGGTATTTTGCTTACTAATTTAATATATAAAATGCCTTTTTACCCTCTAAACAAAAGCTTTTGGGAAAGCATATGTTTAAAAGAAAAATCCATTTTTACTGTTTTCATTAAAGCTAGATTTTATAGATAAACTAAATAGCTGAAACCAGGATAGTAATCAAGATTCAGAAAAGTTCATTAAATCAAATAAAAAAGAAAAAAAGGAAATACGAAAATATTTCACTAAAGTTTAAGAACTATAACCACCAGCAATACAATTTTATTTTCAGCATTCCATTAAAGATATTGATACTTCTATCATAATATATCTTATTTTAAATTTGTTCCGTATTTTATTATTAACTTATATCTGTACAACTTTTGTCCATAAATATGTAGAAATATTCAGGCATAAAGTATTGTTATAGAAATTTGAAGATACTAAACCAGGAGCTGTGAAGGCAGGTCTCTGTTCACAGTTCCCAATTTTAATCAATATTTTCTTTTTTTTTTTTTTTTTTTTTTTTTTTTTGGTTTTTGGGCCACACCCTGTGACGCTCAGGGGTTACTCCTGGCTATGTGCTCAGAAGTTGCTCCTGGCTTCTTGGGGGACCATATGGTACGCCGGGGGATCGAACCGCGGTCCGTCCTAGGCTAGCGCAGGCAAGGCAGGCACCTTACCTCCAGCGCCACCGCCCGGCCCTTTAATCAATATTTTCAAGCATGAAAATGATGACTAATAAAAATGCTCAGTCTTAGAGTTGGAAATAGAAAGATTTATTGGAAAGTAGAAGGGGAGGATAGAAATTCCAAAGCTAGGGAGAACATCATATTAGCTTGAAAGTGGATTTTCCAACACTGGTTGGGTTCTTGAGAATTGTATCGACAATTTACATACAAAACTCTAAATATTGGAAGTTAGATTTTATTGTATAATTTAATTAGATGGTCTTCCCTAATGGCCAGGACTCTTGTTTACCCATGTATGAAGTCACTTGTTCTGTCTCACTATATAGGGTATAATGTATGTATTCTTGTATCTGGGCCTGCTTTGGACTAGTCTAATTGTTTCCTGACATTTCAACTTTCCTTATTCTCCTTCTGCAGCCATATGAATAAGAACCTTGTGCTTTGTAGTGTTGATTGGTTGATGGGTTTCTCTCAACTGTACCTCCAATAGTCCTTTCATCTCAGCTTTCCTTAGTCACAGGTTGTGGCCAGGGTGCTCATAGGTGAAACTTCTATGCTCAGCAACTGGTAACTAATAAGTTTTTCTTCTCTGTTATATTGTTTTTATGAATCAAAGCTATTATTAAAATATTACGTAGACAATTTTAGTGCATAAACATAAACAATAGTATCCTAGAAATTTTCATCTTCTAATTGTTTTATTCTTTTTTCGTTGTTGTTTTCAACAAAATTGAAAATCAATTAATCAATGATTATATGCAAATGAGCCTCTTATGTAGAATAATCAAATTGCCTAACATGTTCAGTACAAATCAAATACATTAAAATCCTTTAGGGTAGTTAGTGGCCAGAGCATTCCCTGCATACATAAGTTCTCAAGAAATTGCTTTTAGCCTGGTTACACCTAGAAATAGCTATTTTGTACAAGCAAAAAAAAAAAAAGTCATCTAATCACACTACACTTGAATTTACTTAATTGTATTCACAGTTTACTTGCATGGACAGGTTTCTTTTAAACGCTGATTTATCCTCTAAATGGAGAGGCATGGTTGTTATTTAAGATCTAATGTTCCCCTCTGGTCACATATGGGAGGCTGTCCAACAGCAGGGTACGGTTGTTATTTAAGATGTAACATGCCTCTCTGGTCACATTTGAGAACTGTTTTTTTTTTTTTTTTTTTTTTTTTTACCTGTTCTAAGGCTTGTGTCTGTGTGGCAAATACTGTTTCACCTCCAGAAAAATAACATATATTTCTTGATGTATCTATGGAAGCTTTTCGTATGAAGTTAAGCTCTAATTTTATCCCTGTCCTAATTAAGATAGTGAGATAAAATGGATAGTTTTTATAAACTTTCATTTTACTGGGAGGGGAGTGAGGGGAACACCAGATTTTCCATTTATTTATTTTGAGATTACTTGAAAAACTAATAAAATTCCAAATTGAAAGATTAAGCAGTCATAAGAGAGAGATTAAATGTGCAAAGTAGTCCTTGAGCTTTAGGTTTGCCTTATAAACGAAATATCGACAGACACAGTCTTCAGAGTGATATAGCTTAATGCCAAGCCCTTGAAGTAGATGCTGCTGATCTGGCCAAGTGCTTAGTATCAACATTTCTCATTGTACTTTATCTGCTTTAATAAAGTCACCTTTGCAGCTAAAGATCTGGGAAATTAATTGTTTTGCTTGTCTTTTCATGGCTATTAAATCATGTTTTGGGCATCAGCATATCATTAGGATAAAAATAGGTAAGGAATAAGAAAGCTTACTCTGCCTTTCTATTTTTTAAAAACTAGAGCAATACATTTTACATCGTAAAATACATGAATTTTAGCTTTAAAATTGGATGATCTTTGGAAATTCTACAATCTACAAATTGCTAGTTGGAAAAAATATATATCATTTGAATTATATAAAATGCAGTTTTATTTTATGTCAGCCAATACCCATCTACTTTTTAACTAAGAAGTAACCAATTAATGATTTATAGAATCTGATCTTCATTGCTGGAACTGTAGCTAAAGTACAGTGGGCAGGGAACTTGCCTTGCATGTGACTCATGCAGGTTTGATCCAGGCTTTCCACGTAGTCATCAAGAATGCTTTAGAGCAGAACCAGAAGCAACCCTATGCATCGCCACATAAGGCTCAAAAATAAAGCAAATTAAAAAAAAAGATTTTCATGGTTATTGTTGCTTTTAGGATTCAAAATACACATTTATTTTCTCACTTTATAATAATTTTGAGACTATGTTGCTGCCATATAGAACTAATTTAGTTTACTATGTTATTATATAATATATCATATATTTATATATTTATTAATTTATATTATATATATTTACATATAAATATATGTCTATATATCATTATACTTATATAATAATTCTTGATATACTTTTGTGCTATTATGATTAAAGCTCCTCTTAACAACCTTACTGCACATTTAAATTTTTTGCTTAATATTTACAATAAAAATTTTATTTATTTATTTATTCATTTATTTAGAATTTTGGGATACACCAGTGTTGTTTAAGGGGACCATATGGAACACCGGGGATTGAACCGCAGTCTGTCCTGGGTCAGCCATGTGCAAGGCAAATGCCCTATTGCTGTGCCATGGCTCTGGCTCCAAACTACTATGAAAAGTTTAAATAGACAACATATCACATTTTAAAGGCCAGTGGATTGATACAATTAGTGGATACTTGCATGCAGCAGAGCTGGATTTGATTCCTGGTACCTTCTATCTAATGTTCTAAGACTTCTAGGAGTGCTCCTTCAGAACAGAGCCAAAAGTATTTTTGAACACCACTTGATGTGGCTAAAAAACAACAAAATAAAAATCTTTTCATATATGAATTCATAAAAGTGCATAAAATGGTTACATATTCTATCGTGTTCTAATCAGTAATAAAAAACGATTGAAGTGTACATAATCTTTAGAAAACATTTGGTCATAATGGTATATTTTTAGAAAATAACCATTCTATAATTTATGAAATGATTTAACATTTACATTTATTTTTATCTTGCAGGTGACAACTGTTTCATACACATTTTCTTGTTGTTTTTATTTATTTTTTTTGAACAAGAATTTTTTTTGAAACTTACTTAGAAAGATGTGAGGGAGAAAAAAGAGAAAGAACATGCTTGAGAGAGAACACATACTTCTCCAGGACGTAAATTAAAAATAAAAACTATAGTAACATCCAAAAGTAATATGTGTTCAAGGGAGTTTGAAGAACAAGCCCACATTTTTGTTCTTTCTCATTTCTTTGCCATTCAATTCCACATTTTATGATTCCCAATTATGTTGTCTGTTAAGATAGCAAGCAAGAATTATTGTATTTAAATTGATAAAAAATGTGTTGATAAAAATTATAAATATGGGGCTGGAAGGATAGCATGGAGGTAAAGTATTTGCCTTGTATGCAGGTCAATGGTTCAAATGTTGGCATCTCATATGGTCCCCTGAACTTGCCAGGAGTGATTTCTGAGCATAGAGCCAGGAGTAACCCCTGAACACTGCTGGGTGTAATCCCCAAAAACAACAACAACAACAACAAAATATATATATATTTATATACACACATACATAAATATTATTTTCAAAACTAAAAATAGCTTTTCTTAAAAACAATAACTATCTCCCTCTTCCTGAGAAGATAACATTTTAAAAAAATTATATTAAATATTAAATATTTTCACTCTTTTTGCTTTTGTTTTGTTTTTCTTTTTCAGCCATCCAGTGAACTCAGGGGTCGCTTCTGGCTATGCACTCGGAAATCGCTCCTGGCTTGGAGGACCATATGGGACGTCAGGGGATCGAACTGTGGTCTGTCCTAGGCTAATGCGCACAATGCCTTACCACTTGAGCTACCACTCCAGCCCTGTTTTCACTCTTTTCTAAAGACCATAACTTATACTCAAATATATGTATTTTCTGACGTTAAGAATAATTATTTTGGAAAATTTTAAATCAAGTTGTACAGATTAAGGCCACTATGATTAGTGGATGAAGTTTATTTCATAGTCCCTGTGCATTAGAGTAGTGTTTCTGTCCTCTGTCCCTGTAATATGCTGCTCTTAGGTGTCATGACAATGTTCTTTGTTGGGATTTGGTTATATCTATAAGTAATATTGTAATTTTAATTATTAGTAAGCATTTGCTATAAAATATGTTGAAATACCATACCTATAGGGGAAGAAAGCAAATCAGTATTTCTCTTTATTTTATGTCAAAGGTATAGGTGAGTCTATATTTTAATTGTCATACAACTACAAGGAAAATCTTGGGAATGAGAACTTGATTTCAGGGTTGAATTTCTCCAAGTAAATAAAAAAATATAGCCTGTAAATAATAAAAGATCATCTAAAGAGTGGATGTCAATCCTTAGTATAATTTTGGGAATATGTCCCATAGAAAAAATACTTTATTATAGATGAACTATTCCCCTTTAAGTTGATTCCATTGCTTCTGCCTAATCATACATTGATAAGTTCTTTGTTGGGTTATTAATGTTGTTACATTTTTGTAAAGGTGATTTGACATAAAAAATTTTCATGATGATGTAAGTAGCATAGCAAATATGAAAATTCTCAAGGGAAAAGTGGCATAGGCAAAAATCTGTAGTTAGATATTCTCAGAGCTACATGGCCAACTGTCCCTGAAAAAATTTGATGCTGCATCAAACAATAGTAGATCAGCAAGATTAAAGCGGATTTCTTCTTCTTCTTCTTCTTCTTCTTCTTCTTCTTCTTCTTCTTCTTCTTCTTCTTCTTCTTCTTCTTCTTCTTCTTCTTCTTCTTCTTCTTCTTCTTCTTCTTCTTCTTCTTCTTCTTCTTCTTCTTTTCTTCTTCTTCTTCTTTTCTTCTTCTTCTTCTTCTTCTTCTTCTTCTTCTTCTTCTTCTTCTTCTTCTTCTTCTTCTTCTTCTTCTTCTTCTTCTTCTTCTTCTTCCTCTTCTTCTTCTTCCTTCTCCTCCTCCTTCCTTCTCCTCCTCCTCCTCCTTCTTCTTCTTTCTCCTCCTCCTCCTCTTCCTCCTCCTCCTCCTTCTTCTTCTTCATTATTTTTTTTGCATAGGCTCAGTTAGTATTGGGGAAGTAAGAAAGGGAATTCCCTTGGCCTAAGAGATTCAGGGTTTCTCGGACCTTGAAGCATACTGCAATGGGAACAATTACTGGCTCTGTACATCCTCATTACCTCATCCCAAAGTCTTTTTATGGTGCTAGAAAACTTTCCACTCATTTGTGGATGATAAAATAAGGCCTCTGTAGCTAGAGATCTTGGTATTTGCACAGGTCATAGGACAAAGTCTAGGATAGAGTCTCTTTACAGTTCTAGAAGTTCTGTTCCATCATTGTTGTAGTAATCAGTCTTCTGTAATAAGTGGTCTTGGTTTTTGCTCAAATCCTTGCCCGAAGCCTAGGATAGAGTCTTCATTGGTTCCAGAAGTTCTGCTCAGTCTCAGCTGTCAGAGTCGGACCTCTGGAATTAGAGATCTTGATTTTTGTACAAAACCTAGGCTAAAGCCTAGGGTAGGGTTTTTCTTATTAGTCCAAGGATAAATTATGCCCAGTCATGATTATCAAAGTCAGTTTTCTGTAGTTAGCACTCATGGTTTTTGCACAGATCAAAAGATGACATGTCTTCTGCTTCTGGCAGGAAAACTTGAAGTAAACTTTTAATCTTTCATTGTCCTATTACCCCTGCTTTAAGGTTCTGTGTTGCCTTCTTGCCATACAGCCCAGATCCCTGATGTTCTTAGTGTTCCTAGGCATTGATAGGGAATAGTTTTGGGATTTGATAAAGCTTTATCTCTGCGTTAGTTTCTTTATAAAATTTTAGTCAAAAAATGGAATGCAAATATTTAATCACATTCTCAGACAATTCTGTTGCTGAATTTGCATAAGTAGATATTGTAATTTTGATACAGATTTCCTTTTGAAACTGTTATTTTACAATTATTCATGCTTTTGTGAGAGTAATCTAAGCTACTTATGCTAATATGTTTAGTTCTGATGAAGAATAACTATAATTTTACCTGTATTTAATCATTTTTTTCAAAGACATGTTAGAATTTATTAAAACCTAAAATTTAACTTTATTATTTCTATAGAAACTTCCAGAGTTTCAAACCAATTTATTAAAAACATGCTTTCCTTGGTGCTTCTATGTCTTACTTTTTTTTTTTTTTTTTGGTGGGGGGAATGGGCTTGAGGTCATACCTGGCAGGGCTTAGGGGTTACTGCACTCAGAAATTGCTCCTGGCAGATTCGGGGGACCATATTGGATGCCGCGATTCGAACCACCATCCTTCTGCATGCAAGGCAAATTCTCTACCTCCATGCTATCTCTCTGGTCCCGTCTTAAAATTTTAATTAAAAAATAATGCATAGGGCCAGAGCAATAGCACAGCAGTAGGATGTTTTCCTTACACATGGCTGTTCTGGACAGGGTTGGATCGATTCCTGGCATCCCATATGGTCACCCTAGCCTGCCAGGAGCAATTTTTGAGCAAAGAACCAGGAGTATCCCCTTAGCACTACTGGGTGTAGCCCAAAAGCAAAAAAGAAATATAGGCATATACATTAAATTTATTTCATTAATATATTTTCTTTATTATAATACTATAAATATCCTTTACTCACTAGTACTAAAATTAGATTGCTTTTGAGTCTCACAACTTTATTAAATTCAAACCATTTTGGCTGTTTTGTGACGTTCATATTTTGAATCGAGACATAATTTGATTAAAAAATCTGAAGTTTTGCTTGAAAACGAGATGGAATTTTTAAAGAAATTATACTCATACAGTTGTTCCAATTGATGGTCTTACTTACATGCTCTCTTCTTGAGAATTATCATTAACTTTCAACATTGTCACTTGTTTTCTTTTCTTGTAATAAAAAGCTGCAACTTAGCCCTAGCCTTTTTCTGAATAATATTAGTTAAGAAACCTTTTACATAAAATTTTGAATATGCATCAGCAAGCATATAGGTTACATCTTTATTAAAAAGAATTGGGCAATCATTAATATAAGCTTTGCCAAAATTTTGTATAAATTTAAAGTCTACTACAAGTATTAATTAACAATATGTCCTACCTACTGGGAGAATCTTAGAAACATATTAAACTTGACCTGTTACACAAGTAACACAATTAATAGCTTTTTATCTACAATGAATACAGCTTGGTAGATCCCTCTTCAAAATACTGTTTAAATGCTAATCATAGAGGATACTATATATTTTGAGTATATTCAGTATACATTGCAGAATATATATTTATATATATGAAATTTATATATATATATTAATCAGCAAGTGATATCCAGAATCCATAAGCTAATTTCTCATACTGAATATTTTAATTTCTAGATATTATTAAAGTAAGAAACATTAATCCACTGGAAAGTAGCGATTATTTTATCTAAATGTTTTCCCATATATAATGTTTACTTTGTATATGTTTGGCTCTTTTTTATATTGTTAACAATTTTTTGCTCATAAATATAATCAATGTGTACTATAACAACAAAATTTTATAGACTGTAAATTAAAACACTATAAATTGTTAGCAGAGAGATTAAGGCATACATGTAGTTTTTGACTGACTACATTTAGATTCGTGGCACCACATGGCTTTGAGCACTGTCTTGGAAAGCCCTGGATGGCTAAAGATGGCAGGTAACGCCCAAGAAAACAGGTCTGAAAAGCTTTCATGGGTCCTTTCATTGAACCACTGAACAGTTAAATGAGAATTGCTGGAGGCTGCACCACTTGGGAGAAACTCTGCCTAAAAATAAGGACAATAATTAAATGAATCAAGTTTTAAACTTAGAGACTTATTGTTTCACAATTACATTAGCTAGAATTTTAAAAATCAAGATATTGTCATAGCTACCTCAATCAGAACTGATAAATGAGCTATTTACCTTCAAAATTCCATTCCCCATCAATCCTCAGTGCTCTGTTTCTTCAGGATCTATTAAAGTAATGTATGCTTCCTTTCCCAGTGTTTAATTCCTCTTCATGTCTGCTTCTTTCACTATCTTATAATGAAAACTACCAAAGTAAATTTAGTTTTTAGTATAAACTTGAGTTAGTAATTTATAACTTATTAGAATTTCAATAAAGATTAGGGTAACTCAATTCAATCTATCACATGATTCCTAAAACAATATTCATAAATAATATGCTAACATGCTATTAAAAATAATATATACTCTTTTCCTTTTAGGGAAGAGCAGAGCAGCATTCTTTATATAAAAGGGTGTTATCAGTGTTATAATGATGCAACCTTGAGCATTCACATTTGGAACCTGGAGCTCTTACACATAAAGCATGCAAAGTATATGCTTCAGGAAATAAAGAATAAGATGTTATAGAACACAGACACACTTTTGAAGTCAAGTTGCCTTAAGGTATACTTTAAATTTACCACTTACCATTTAGCTATTGTATAATCTTGGGTGTATCATTTAAAGCTTTTCTTGGTCTCATGTCTTCATCTTTAAAAGAGGAAATTACATAACCAATTAATTCACACTATTATCACCTAATTCACAAAAAGTAATGTGAATAAAATTGCACTCTATATTTTCTAGAATAAAAAATATTATTTAAGGGCTTGCATTTGTATATTTTTACATCTTTTTTTATTTTGTTTTGTTTTGGGGCTACTCTCAGTGGTGCTCAGGGGTTACTCCTGGTTCTGCACTCAGAAATTGCTCCTGTCATGCCAGTGGACCATATAGGGTGCAAGGAATCAAACCAGGTCTATCTTGGGTCGACTACATGCAAAGCAAATGTCCACTGCTGGGCTATTGCTTCAGGTATATATTTATACCTTTGATCACTGTTCTCAAATATTTAGTTTAAGTTATTTCAAGGCAACAATAGTTATGATTATGTATGCTATCTCAAAATGTATTATATGTATAATTTAAGAAATATAGGCTATAGGCACATAGGCTATAAAGCTTTTTGATAGAAAATGCATAGTTCATTACTTAGTATTTGTAAGCACAGTTTAATATGTTTAATAGTAAAGGTTAAAAAATGTAAAATTCTTGGCTGTGATTATATTTGTCACAGTAATTTTGTTTCCTCATTTTTTTGGAACTGAATTATATTAAGCTGGATGTAGATTTGTTTGCATAACATCTTAAAATGTCATCTATATTTCTGTTTCTAAGATCAATACATAAAATATATGGAATGGTGGATTAAACGCAATACTTCCAAATTCTCCTATACTGTGAACTTGTCATATAGTAATATTATTGTGAATATTCTACACCTTTCTTAAAGAGTTGTTTACCATTCCAAATCAGGATTAGTAGGTTTTTACACAACATAGGAAAAACATTCTCTATGTCATTCAATACTTAAATGTATTTTTCTGTGACTTTAAAATGTAATAAATATTCAATAAAAATGAAACAGAATAATGGAAAAGGAGCTGGAATGATCCATTGCTAGTCATAATGTTGTTTTTTATCAGTGATAATAAATGACCACAAACTTTGAAGGCCATGGGAATGTACATAGCTATTTGTTTTCTCTCAAGTTCTATTCATATAATTTTTAAGAAATGTTTTTGAAGGCAACTTTTAAAAAGGTCCACTTGTTTCCTTGTTTATATCAAATTCAATTCTACATTTTATTAATCACCATATAAAAAGTAAACTGTCATATAACTTTTTAGTTACTTCTAACTAAACTTTACAAATATAGAGAAAATAGATATATTTGTATGTTTAAATATACAATTTGGGGGACTGGTGCAATAGCACAGCGGTAGGGTGTTTGCCTTGTATGCAGTTGACCCAGGACAGACCTGGGTTCAATCCCCGGTGTCTCATATGTTTCCCCAAAGCCAGGAGAGATTTTGAACGCATAGCCAGGAGTAACCCCTGAGTGTCACCGGGTGTGGCCTAAAAAAAAACAAAAACAAACTAACAAAAATCAATTTAGTAATGAATAGAGCATCTTTAATTTGAAAATGTGATTTGGGGCTTTTATGTAGACAAATAGGCAATTAAACACCTGTATAATTCAGATTCAGATTATGCCAATAAAAATTACATATAAAAGTCTCAATCAATATTATCTTTAAGTCAGAAGGCATACCAAAAATCTGGTCTATAAATTGCAAGAATGTGGGAATAGATCATAAAAAGAAAAACGTTAAATGTGATTTTGCTAATTGTTATATTATAAACAATCATTAAGAAAAACATGAAAACAAAATATAAACCAGAAATCAAAAATTTTTTTATATACCACAAAGCATTCATAACTCTTAAACTGTCCTCAGAAGCACGCCAATTCTCTGAAATACAGTAAACGCCCACAAAATTAAGCAACACAGTCATAGGAGAAGCATCCAACTAAATCAACTCTGAGAATTGGGGGTTACCCATTCTGCTTTGCTATTACCTGTTATGTGTTACTTGGGGAAACCCATCTGTTTGGAACAGATGCCTAATCCCTTCACAGAGATCAGCGAGCTTTGCAGTCAGCTGCAATGGGACCAAGGGAAAGGAAGAGTGGCCAGGCTCTTGAGAAGTGGTTTATTGTCCCTACTTAAGCATCAGGAAAGGAAGACAGCTCTGCTTTGCAATATCAGGGGATTTTTTTTTTAAAGCAAGCTAATATCAACTTCTCCATCCTCTTTGTTACGTCAAGGATATAATACCCTTTAAAGGTACCTATTAGTCAATCTTCCTCAAATTCAGTAGCATGACAAGCCGTGGGTATTCATTGTACACTGAATACGGAATCACTAGTAAAACTCTCCAGCTGTGTTTGACATGAAGAATCAATATTCCACATAAGCTCATTCTGTTCATGGCAAAAAAAAAAAAAATGCTTTCATGATTCTCTTGACTGTGTAGGATGCTTTTATGAAAATTACTAATATTGACTCCATAGAAAGGGATACAAAAATCCATTTGCTTAAGTATTTTGGCAACATGCCTCTGAAACATTTTGAAAATACTATTAAGCCTTTCCATTCTACTTTTTTATTGCATTACAATTGAAAAATACATACACATGCTCCCTGCTGGTTTATCAAGAATATGCGTTTATAACCGTTTTGCAGATGGTTGTTTAAAATTCTGAATAGAACACCTAGGGAGGGATTACTCCTCATAATATTTTGAACTTTTGTGATAAATTACCTTTTTGCTTTAAAATTATTTTCAAAATAGAATAAAAAGATCGAAGCAGATTATGCTTGGAGACATAAGACATATTATGAGTGAGAAGGGATATAAATTAAAATACTATTAAAATCTCAAAAAAGATTTAAAAGGTTAAACATTATTAAAGTATTTATCCAACATGTGATATTTTGTAAACACTGCCTAATAAATAGCTTAGTAACTGAGTATAAAATTATAAAAACGATAATTGCTCTCTTTTTTGCTTGTTTGTTTTTATTGTTTATTTTTTAGAGGCACCTGAAAGTGTTCAGGGCTTACTCCTGGCTGACCACTCATGGATCACTTCAGGCTAATTTGTGAGACCAGATAGGATACTGGAAAGCACCCTACAACTTGTATTATCACTCTGTACCACAAACATCATTTTTTTAATATTATAACAAAATGTTTTGTTGTTTGTTTTTAATTAATATCTTTATTTAAGCACCATGATTACAAACATGTTTGCAGTTGTGTTTAAGTCATAAAAATGTATGAATTCACCAATGTAATCTTTGGCCAGTGCAATCTTCACCCCTTTACCAATGCAATCTTTGGCCACCACTGCCCTCTATCTCCCTCTTTCCCCACTCACTGCTTGTTTTCAAAACAGGCATTCTATTTCTCTCACTCACTACCACTTTCATGATAGCTGTTCGTGCAGTTATTTCTCTAACTGCATTCACCAGTCTTTGTGGTAAGCGTGATATCATGGGCTGATCCTCTGAAACGTTAACTCTATTGTTTCTGGGTAATATTACCATACTGTTTTTTTTTAATTCCACAAATTTCTTTTGACATTCTAAAACTTAAAATATTTAGAAAGTTTAATGTAAAAATAATTTAGTAGAGTCATATGTGAACTGAAGTTCTTATTGAAAGCAAAGAATAACTAAAATTATTTAAACAAATAAAAATATTTATCTTTTTGCCTGTAGTCATGTTAAAATTAAATTGTTAATGTATATATATGTATGTAATAACATTTTTATCCATTCACCTGTCATTGGACGTTTGTATTTTTTCCATATCTGTTAGCAAGTGCTGTAAGGAACTTAAGTATTTATTCATTATTTTGAATCAAAGTTTTGTGTTTTGTAAGTAGATGCCAAAAGTGGTAATATTGGGTCTTACTATTTTTAGAAATCTTACTGTTATCCATAGAGACTAAACCAGAAATTTAGTGACAACAACAGTTATTTATTTCCATTCCTTTTTCAACATAACCCTACAACCTGATTGTTTCTGATCTTTTTAATGTATATAAATCTGAGGTGAATGAGATGGTATTTCTTTGACATTTTTTCTTTCATTTCCCTGATATTAAGTGACAATAAAACTTTTTATATGCCTATTTATCATTTGTTTACCTTTAAAAATATCATAGCACTGTGATTTGCAATTGTTCATAATACAGTCATTTTAGGTAGTAAATGTCCAAAGACCAATCCCAACTATAATATAACGTTTCCTCTATCAGTGTCCACCCTCACTACCATAACCTACTACCTCCTAGAAGGCCACACACAAATTTATATTGTTTGTAAAAAAAAAAAAGACATGGAATTTATCAAAATTAGGGCAGTCATGGTAGCACAGTGGTAGAGCATTTGCCTTGCATGTGGCTGACCTGGGTTGGAACCCTATCATCCCATATGGTCTCCAGAGCTTGCCAGGAGCTATTTATAAACACAGAGTCAGGAATAACCCCCTGAGCATTGCTTGGTGTGACCCCCTAAATAATAACAAACAAACAAAAAACTTAAATTAACAAGGGTCAATTTATAATTAATATTGTATCTATCTGCTTTGATTTACTGATCTGTGATTGGTGCTAGTTCTGTGTTCCTATTTAATGTCACTGAGCTTGGTAGATTACTGTGTAACTTTCCTATCAAATTCACTGTGATACTACTGGTTGAAACTATTAAAAATTTTTGAGGTGTCATGAAATCCAGGATCTATAGAAACAAATTTGATAGCCTTGCAGTTTGATAAGATTAAGTTGTGGAGTGAAGTTGGACCATTTCAGAAGGTGTAGGTTGTGCTGCTCTAATTCTGTGGTTCATATATGTAGAGAATTCTGGGAATTCCACAGAAATTTCAGATTGGATCGGACTATGTGGGAAGTAATTTTCTTTAGAAAAATATTTTCTTTTAAAGCCTGATATGTTTTTTTCTGTCAGGAAGATGGAGTTTATGGCTTCCTGGGTCCTTTTCATGGAAGTGTCATTTCATCTCCTCACCCTATTTAAAGAAGTCATGGTATAAACATATACTGCATAATTATGCATTAGAAACAAATAGGAAAACACCATGCAGTTTGCTGCAACTTGGAGGGTATTGTAATCTCAGTCAGAAGGAGAAAGACAATTATGGATTATCTTGCTTATCTGCGCTATATAGAGAAACAACATAGGAAATGGACAATTTAAAATAATGACAAACACTTAGCCTTGAATTACAGAGCTGAAAATGCAAAGGGTATTGGGTGGGAAGAAATGATGAGGTGAACTGGAAGTAATGTAAAGTTTCTGGTGCACAATTTTTTGGGAGTAAATTGAATGAACTTTGTATATCAAATTCATAATTACTAACACAAATGTAAGTGATACAAACTACAGTGACCAAAGGAAAACAAAAATGTTCATGAAGTGAATTGCGGTTGGTAAGGAACGATATTGGAAAGGCACTGATACTGGCGGTAGATGTGTAATTGGAATATTCATTTTCTTAATCCCTATTTTTAACAATATTTAATGTCACTATGGCTAATAAAAAGTTAATTTGAAGCCATCTGATTTTAGTTTACATATTCCTCAAATAGAAGTATAAATAGATATGCATTAAATCTGTACGTAACTGACAGGAGAAATAAAATGCAGAGTTTAAGATATTTTCTTGCAGGTGATGTTTTGGGGTTTATATCTGTAACACATCCAAAAGTAACTCTTGACCACAGAGTCAGGAATAAGTCTGAAATAGCACCAAAATTGGCCTATCCAATTCTCAAAAAGAACAGCATATATTCAAGAGACTTCAACCATAAACTGAAAAATCATCATTTACTTTTTGTTTTACACATTTGGGCACTCCCACTTATGCTCAGAGCTCACTTTGCAGGGCTAGGTAGAACATATGTAGTATGTCTGATTTATGAAGTGATGACTTTTTATGGCTTAAGATGAGTGTGATATAAATGAGAAGGCAAGCAGGACACTAAATTATTATTCTAGGTATTGATTGACTTTATGCCTTTAATAACAAAAGTTGGAAAAACATGCCTGTAAAAACTGAATGAGTTTTTATTTCTGAAGACTGAAAATAATGAATTTATTGATGAGAAAATTAGGAACCGGCATCAATTTTTGAATTCAAAAGACTTTGATACAATAATACAAAACTCAATTTTCTGAAATTTTCAGCATTAATTCTAAGATAATTTTACATGAAAATAGAATTTCCTTCAAAAATGTATTAGCTTTTAAATAATCAAGAGAAATATCTAACATTTATATGTATGATAAATCATCCGCTAACAGAAACATTGCTTTAGATACCTTTAAAAACAGGACATGGGAGGGGCTAGAGTGCTGGCACAAGAGGTAAGGTGTCTCTCTGCTTTGTGTGCCCTAGCCTAGGACGACCACAGTGGTTTCCATATGGTCACCCAAGCTAGGGACAATTCTGAGTGCATAGGTAGGTCACACACCAGGTGTGACCCAAAAAACAAAAACAAAAACATAAAATAGGACATGGGATATTACTGAATAATTTATTTCTATATGTCTGACTTTATACCTTCATTTTCTGTTTGCATTACCTTGTCTCCAAGTTATAGAGTTATTAATAATAACTTCTAGATTTCTTCTGGATGCAACTGAGCTTCTCAAAGTTTTTTTATAACTACATTTGGTTCTGTGTGCTTGTTTAATTTAGCTTTTTCCCCTAATTTGTTTGATCTTTCAAGCAGCAATTAAATTGTCCACAATTTTAAAAAATATGATAATTCATTAGTATCTTTTCTAAAATATTTTTAAACCTAAAAGAAAATTTTATTTTATATATTTTCTATTTAGATACAAATTAGATAAAATTTGAAGTTAAGAAAAATGTATTTTCTGGAGGTATTCATTTTTATAATTAACAAAGTAATTTTAAAATATTGGATAGGATAAATGTTATTCCAAGAAAATGTTAATGATATACATAAAGCATAAATTTGTTTAGTTGCATTGAGGTCATGTAATTTTATGAATAAGTGCATCAAATCTATATCATTCTAAATTCTTTTAAAAAATTCATAAACATGTCAGTCAGAACCAACATAAACACATTAGTTTTTTTTAGTTTTTTTCTATTTAGTCATGGAAACAAAATGCTGTAATCTCAGCTCCTGCCAGAACTTCTGGGTATGTTTTCTATATGCTTTTATTTCTCAAATAGTAAATTGAATCACCGATTAAAGACTATTATCTCCTAATGCCAAGTGAAACCAAGTATCCCAAATAGTCTTCTATACTACAATTGCCACTCTATTTTTCTTCCAGTTTCTTAGTGTTTATAGAAAGGTGCCTTGTTCACTGGGGAGTTCCATTGTGTCTCAAACTCCTGTTGCTAAAGACCAAATTGGTTAACTTCTTGATTCTAACTTGAAGAAATTGATCATTTCTAGATATCACCAGGCATTGATTAGATTACATCTATAAGTTATCTATGGTTGAATTATAATATAATAGTAGGGTTTACCTAATTTATTATTATTATAAAATAACAGAATTTATTTTTATCAAATTTAATAATATAATTAGCTAGATTCAAAAACTTTAAATATTTTATATGCTTGTTCACCAAATAAGTGGGTAAAGAAAGTATGTATGTGCAATTGACAGTAAACAGCAAAGAAAAGGAACATGCAATGTTATGATATAAATCAAAATATATATACAGCATTTGTCCATACAAACAGCACATACCATTTTAATAATATTTAAAATATATATGTAGTGAATCTAGATATTTTAAAACTTATAGAAGGCTATATTTTGCATTATAATAAATATCCTTATTTGTTATTTAAAATTTTTGTTTGTTTTTAAATTACACCTATTGTGTTCAGGGCTTACTCCTGGCTCTGTGCTCAGGGATCACTCCATGTGTGAGTCAAAAGATTAAATAGGATCCCGGAATCCAACCAAATGAGCTGCCTACAAAGACTGCGCACAGTGTACTATCTCTTCTGCCCATTTATTCTTTTACTTAAGGTAATGCTGTTTAGAAGAATGTAAATATGGGGCAGGAACGGTGGCACAGCAGGAGGGCATTTTACCTGGGTTCTATCCCCGCACCCCATATGGTCCCCGAAGCCAGGAAGGATTTCTGAATGCATAGCCAGAAGTAAACCCTAAGCAACATTGTGTGTGGCCCAAAAACCAAAAAAGCAGAATGTAAATATACTTTTTAAAAGTATTATATTTTCCAATAAAAGTCACCCAATTTTGGTAGCCCCAGTATTATAATCTAATTATTTGTTTTTCTTGAACTTATTCTGTTAACATGGTTTATTTTTTTATACTATGTGTGAGTGGAATCTGATGTTTAATTTTTATTCTGACTTACTTCATTTAAGATAAAAATCTTTCAGACACATCCATATTGTCAAAGTGATAAGAAGTTGTATCTTTTTACAGCATATAGTATTTCATTCTGTCTATAACACAGCTTCTTTATCCAGTCATCTTTTGTGAGGCACTTGGATTATTTCTATATTGCTACTGCAAATCATGCCCAATGACTATTGAGGTGCATACATCTTTTTGTGGATTAGTTTTATAATATGGGTGAAATTCTTAAAACAAATTATAGTCATATTATATAATTTTGAAAATTTTCCATATTGTTTTCTCTGAAAATTAAAAACTTTCAATTCCCACCAGTGAAAGAGGGATCTTTTGCAATCCTTATATACCTGGCAGAAATGATTTTTTTGTATATGTTGTCTTTTTACAATAGAATTTTGTGGAAGCCAATATCACTGGTATGAGATTTTACTTTATAAATATTTTGCTTTGTGTTTTTCTAAAACGTTCCTAATATGTGATCATTGACAAAGTGAATTATTGTTTATTTTTTTACAGATGACTGTGGGTTCTTTTTAATTCTCCCATTTTTATTGTTCTACTTTATTTTTAAATTCATTGAGTAACTTATATCTTGGATAGTGTCTCTATATCAGATTTATTGTGTAATATAATGTACTTTTCATTTAAGATGCTTTTTGTTGTTGTCCTTGATAGTCAAAATACTGAAGACACAACGGAAAGCAACTAATACTGTTTAAATTAATTTGTCCTTTTACTCAAACACTAGTGGATAAGTTCTTTTTTCACCACTTTGGTTTTCAGGTCACACCCAGCAGTGTTCAGGGGTCAGACTTGACCCTATCCTCAGGGATATTTTCTGGTGGCGCTCAGGGACATATGGGATGTTGGAGATCAAATTGACTTCTGGCTATCACTCCAGCACTTGGATTAAATTCTTCATCTATTTTGATATAATCCATCAGCGTGATATGAGATAGTGATCTAGTTTTTTCTTTATCATGTGGCTAAACAATTTTCACAACATTACTTTACATTCTTGGCTTATTTTGCACATTAAGTGCTTTATATGTGAGCATTTATTTTTGGACTTAAAATTATTGTTTTTGTTCTAAGAATCTGCTTTTATTCCAACCATATTATTTTGATTACTATAGACTTATATTTCAATGTTGGAGAATTTGATGCACCCTGTCATGCTTCTATCAATATTACTTTTGTTGTCCAGATCTTATGGTACTAAAATAAAAATTTTAGTAGTAATTGAAATAAATGTTGGAGTTTTGGGGCATTTCATTTAATTTTTCTAATACTTATATGATAGGACATCTGGTTCCAGGTTAGTCTTTCATATGAACATTCAATATTTCATACTTTCTGGTTTTCTTGGATCATTTTAATATTAACAATTTTGACGTTATAACATAAATATCTTGTATTAGTATGATTCTACGTATTTTATGCAATTATAATTTATACCTTTATATACCTTATAATGTGCACAGGGACATAAAATACTTTTTTGTATGTTGACTAGGAAACTTACCAATACATTCTACTGTCTGATTATTTTTAATAGTTCTATAGTGGAGTCTTAATTTGTTATATATATTATCATGTCACATTTGACTAGTAATATTTTACATTTAGCACATAATTTTTTTTCATTTGTTTTTCTTGAATAATTTTTATGGCTAGGACTTGTAATGGTATGCTGAATCATAGTATTTATAGTCAGCATCATTGTCTATATAATAAACATAAAAATAATCATCTATATTCATTATTTATATTGTCTATAATTGTTTATAATAGAAGAAAAGTTTCATTTTATCAATTTCCAATATAATTGAAAACTTGTATTCACAGACATCATTATTTTAAGTGAAAGCTTAGCCTACTTCCATTTTGTTGATCATTTATAATCATAAGTGAATTCTGAATCTTATGGGACTATTTGCTTGAATATTAACATGCTAAAATGATTTTATCTTAATTTTGTTAGTGTGTTTATTATATTGTGTTGTATGACACATCCGATGAACCAATTGATTTATGTTATCTCAATCACCATTATATCTTGGAAGAAATTAGATTTGGGCATGGGTTAGAAATTATTAAATGTATTTTTGTCTTTGACTTTCTGAACTTTTGGTTAGAAAATTACATTGATCATGTATAGTTGTTTCAGTATATATATATAAAATCAAATTAGTGTTGCCCCAATAGAAACTATTAGGACAAATTTCTATTTCTTCTTTTTTCTGGAACACCTTGAGAGTAGTAATATGTCATCTTTGATAGTTTGGTACAACTTATTAGTAGATCTTATTTGAGACTGGATTTTTAGTCTGGGGAGACTTCACATTACTGTTTCAATTTCCCAGTTTGAAATTGGTCTATTCAGGTACTCTATTTTCTCCTGAATCAGTTTGGGAAGGTTATATGGGTTCAAAAATTCATCAATTTCTTCTCTATTCTGTAATTTAGTGATACAAGATGCTCAGGCTAGTTTCATGATACTTTGGAGTTCTGTGGTATCTTTTGTGACTTCAGCAATTTTATTTATTAATCTATTTTTGGAACCTCTCTATTTCTTTATAAATCTAGTTACAGTTTATTTTAATATAATAGATGTTGTTTCATTGATATTTTAAAGTTTAATATCTACTTTATATTTAAGCACATTTTTATTACTTCCTTATTTAAATTGACCCTGTATTTACTTATTGCTTTATTTTTAGATCCTTAAGATATAGTTGTATCAACTATTTTAAACTGGTCTTTCCTGTTGTAAACCTATGTTGTAATAAACACTCACTGCTACTGCTTTGTGCCATATGGTTTGAGTTAGTGTCCTCATTTGTTTTAGGAATTTTAATAATTCATTCTTAGATTTCATCATTGTTCACAGTTTATAACCAGATGTTGTTGAGTTTCCATATTACTCTTTCTCACAGTTGTCTTTTTATGATTAATATCATAACATTTACCTGAAAATATATTTGAACAATGTTAATCTTTATAAATTTAATAACATTTATTTTGTGTCACAACACATGTCCTGGAGAAGAATTATAAGTCTTGGGAGATGAAGGCTTAGAAAGGGCACACGTATATTAAGACCTGTAGTCATCCTAATCTTCATTTTAGTCGACTGCTTTTTTGTTCATTTTTTATGGTTTATTTATTTAATTTGGGCTGTAGAATCTTTCTGAACTATTGTGATGATGCTGATGTCTCCCTTCAATACTTTCAGCAAATTGTTTTGTATGATTAGATAACCCTTATATTTGTATGTGCATATATATTAATTTTTTTATTATTGATTGATTGGTTGTTGGGCCACATCCAGCTGCACTCAGGTTACTCCTGGCTTTGCACTCATAAATCATCCCTGCCAGGCTGGGAACCATATGGGATGCTAGAAATCTAACCAGGTCCTTCTCAGGTCAGCCACATGCAAGGCAAAAGCCCTAACTCTGTGCTATCTCTCCAGCTCCATATATTAATTCTTGTTGATACCTATTGATTGATTTTTATCTCATTCACTAAATAATACAATTTCAGCTCATCAACTTAGTTTTTAATTTAAGTTCTATTTTGTTCAATATATCCCCTGTCACTTGTAACTTTATTTTATTATATTTATGGATTCCACATTTACACAGTTTTTTTTTTCTGGCCACACCAGTTTGATGCTCAGAGGTTACTCCTGGCTAAGCGCTCAGAAATTGCCCCTGGCTTGGGGGGGACCATATGGGACGCTGGTGGATCGAACCGAGGTCTTTCCTTGGCTAGCGCTTGCAAGGCAGATACCTTGCCTCTAGCACCCCCTCAACGACCCCTTACTTTACACTGTTTTAAGGGTTTACTCAAGTTCTACAGTCAGGTATTTTTTTCTAGAGCTACTCATGGGACAAATATGATAATTAGGATCAAATTGTACTGGGTACATGCAAGGTAAATTCTTTGCTCCTTTATTATCTCTCCAGACCTATCTGTGATTTTTATTTATTTGTTTCATTATCATTAAAGCTAGATGAAGGCTAAGGGAGAGTCCATGTTACAGAAGGCTTGGATAGTAATCAAAGATTTCCAATGACATCTTATGGACAGTGACTGTGACTGAACTTATGTGGACCTAATTGATAGTTTTTTTTTGGGGGGGGAGGGGGGGCACGCACCTGGCAGAGCTCAGGGGTTACTCCTGGCTTTGTTCTCAGAAATCGCTCCTGGCAGGCTCGGGGGACTATACGTGATGCTGGAGAACCCGGGTCCATCCAGGGCCAGCAGCGTGCAAGGCAAATACACTACAGCTATGTTATCACTCCGGCCTAAAAGATCTGATTGATATAAATTTGTTGCACTAGTGACCACTAGCAGTTCTAATTCAGTGGTCTTACAAGCCCTTAGTTTACAGATATTTATATCTGACTGTGGTATCAGTTTCAAAATGTGGAGCTTTTAGGCAGTAACTGGTGGTTATGCTATAGCGTGAACTGAAAATACCTATCTATCTATTGTGAAATTTGTGTTTACCGATACTGTAAATAATTGTAATGCTGAAGTCAAACAGACATGATTAGCAAACTGAGCCGAGTGAGCATAGGTTTTATTTTATTTTATTTTTTTCAAGTCTGTTTCAACATATTTTAATAAACCTGGGCAGAGATGTATCAAATCATTAAATTCACCAGTACCCCTTGCAGTTTGTCTGAATAGCACTATATGCTGACTGAGTGTCCATTTTTATAGGCTTGTGCCAAGTTTGATCAGGCCTATAGAGTGACCCGAGTTACAAGTATATGAGCTATTGAGAGCAAATGTGCACTAGCTTCTAAGGAACTAAGCAAAGGAAATAGGGATTCAAGGTTTGTCAGTGCCTAAGGGAAACTGAACAAGAAGCTTTTGGCAAAGAACTAGGATTCCACATTCAGAATGCCCAAGGTACCTCTGTACTAACTTCTTTTGTTTAATTTTTAATTTTTTTTAATAATTTCTTTATTTCAGCACCTTGATTACAAAAATTTACATAATTGGGTTTCAGTCATTGAATGTACACCAGTGTAACTTCTAAGAAACCTGACTGGCTCTGGAGGTGAACAGTTATCAAAGCTTAGGATCATACAAATTTCTCCTGCTATCCACACAAATATCTGCATGTAGTAAGCATAAGAGAAGATAGGGGCCTTAGTAACAGAGTTTTAAATAAGAGCATAAAAAGAATCCCTCTGAAAAATGTATTATTTAACAGATCTTTCAGACTTTTCTGACGATAAGAGTGTGATATGAAAGTTACAAACTTTTGTCACAAGCATTTGAATGTACAAATGGTAAAATTCTTTTAGACACTTTTTTCCCAGAACTAAACTAATCCAAGTATATAAAATATCATCAAAAATTTTAGTCTATTTGATATAGTTTTAAATATGTTAAAATAAGAAACAAAGACATTTGTCTCATCTTCAAAAAACAGTATCAGAAATTGCATATAAATACATGATAAGTAAGTATTAATAAAAATTTCATAAACAGTTTTATTTTTGAAAATTAAATGTTTAGTGTCTTAAACTTTATGTATGCTTAAATATATTTTATAAATATAGACAAATAAACAGTTCAATTTTGAGTATCCCTATCATCCCTTAATGAAACAAATAACTGTATGTTTGTTAACTTATCATAATTAGAAAGACATTTTATAGGTGAACTTCAATAACTACTTAGAAGTGGTGCAAAAAAACAAAAAAACATATATAAAAAAAGAATTTCATATGTGTATGGAAGTGGAATATAAAAAATTTGGTTTATAGACCAGACCTGACTGTGTGTGGATTTACTCCTGTCCTGACTCTGAACTCAAGGGTTAATTCTATTGAGGCTAGAAGGAACATATGAGGTACCAGAAACTAAAGCAGTTTTTTGTTTGTTTGTTTGTTTGTTTCCTTTTGGTTTCGGGGCCACACCTAGTGACGCTCAAGGGTTAATAATAAGAAATGGACAATATTAAGAAATTGCTCCTGGCTTAGGGGACCATAGAGGATGCCGGGGGATTGAACCGAGGTCCATCCTGGGTCAGCAGCGTGAAAAGCAAATGCCCTACCACCACACCATCATTCCGGCCCAAGTTTAGTTTTTGCAACATTCAGGGCAATTTTCTCACCTGCTTTATTATATACCCTACCCTAAACTGACATTCTACACAAGATTAACCACGTAATAGAATTCATATATCTGAAGATCTTTTGCCTTAAGTGGAGGGCAAAGGAGAGAAAGAAAGGAGGAGGAGGGAGGGGGACAAAGAAATGAGAGGTGAGGTGAAGGAGAAAAAGGGAGAAAGTGAAAAGAGAAAAAGAAAGGAGAGAGTCGGAGAGGAGAGAGAAAAGAGAAAAAGAGAAAAGGGAGAGGAAATGAAAGGATGAGAGGGAAGAGATTAGAGCAAGAAATAGTGTGCACATTTCAGGTTTTAATGCAGTCAGCAAAGAATGCACCTGAGTCATTTTTTGAAGTGTATCATTACAATATTGTCTATGAAAGGCTGAAGATAAATTGGTAGAAAAAGATGCCAAAATATTTATTTTCAATAATATTTTTGGATAATTATGTACTGTCTACTGAATAGGTTAAATATGATGCTGCTTTGATATGAAGACATATTGGTTGAGGAAGCTTTTTGTATTTTTGTTTTGATAATTAGTGTATCTTAACAGTTACCTGGATGCTGAATGTGTTTGGAATTCATAATTTAAAAATTTAGCAGACATAAAATGAATGATAATTAAGAAATTAATTATAAATAGGCATATATGTAAGCATACATATAGACATCAATAAATGTAATTATGTGTGAAAATGTAAATGAATGCATGGTATACTATGCACTCATATACAGACATTTAAAACATCATTTTACTGTAGGAAAGAACTTTATAATGGCATGATGTTTGTTTATTGGTTCCAAAAAGACCTTGAAGTTGAATTTACTTACAAGTGGTTTGTTTGGAAGGTAATTCAAGAAGCTGAGTGACAAAATGAGACAGCGTATGTATGTGTATATATATGTATATATAGTGTATAAATATATATGTATGTCACATATAGCATATAATATATTAATATATAGCATAATGTAAATGTATATGTAAATATATACACATATACATACATATATGTATATGTAAATGTATAGTGTATAATGTCAATCATGAAAATATCTCAACAATAAACCAGTTTTAAACAATTTTATAAACTAATCCAATATATAGGACATCAGTTCTGTTTGACAATCTTAGAAACAAAGATGTTTGTGCTTCAATTCCTATTCACTGAAAGTAGCAACAGAACAATGTAGCATAGCATCGAGGAGGTCTGATCTACCTAGAGCTCACTCAGAGACCAGGCAGAGAAATTGTTTGCCATAGGGTATCCTCTTCCATGCTTAAATCATGGAGCATACGGAAAGACTCGGGAAGATATTTGAGAGCAACAAGAGGCAAGCCTTGTGCATCCTACACAGATTAAAATGCCACTAGATTACCAACTTCAATCTAGATTCCTTATCTATTCCTCTCCCTGCAAGAAGTCAGAATCTAGGGTTATTATGCATCTTTCTCCATAGTTCTCTGTCATATAGAAAAAGGCATTTAGACAAATTACTTCATTTGAATATAACTAAAAGAAAAAATCTAGGGAAACTTAATTACTATTGAATTATTACTATTAAATTATTATTATTTTAAACAAGATAGAACCCTACTAAAATATTCGAGGCACCAATATACTACATAAAATCACCCATAAACTCTGAGCTGGCTCTATAAAGAAGGAATGGGGATTTTTATTATAACAAAGATGAAGAAGTCTGTCAACAAGGATGTTAAATAGGGGGCCAGAGTGGTTGCACAGTGGTAAACATTCATACCCCCGGCATCCCATATAGGTTTCCCAAGCCAAGAGCAATTTCTGAACCCAGAGCCAGGAATAATCCCTGAGCACTGCCAATTCGTCCCCCTCCCCCCCAAAAGAAAACGAAACAAAATAAAAAAAGAATGTTAAATAGGTAGAATGCATTTTTAAGCAAATATAAGAAAACAGTCAAACAATTTCCAATTTTGGATATTAAAGTATATACAGTGATTACAAGAATAAAGACATGAGCCCTTGGGCATCATTTTATTGTTCACTGAATAATGGTTCTTTAAGTATGTTAATTTAGTAGGCATTTATAGAAAGCTACAAAACATATTTAACCAACCAAACCTTCAGGCTAAGTTTAGGCAGGCAGGTTATAATTAAACAAATTAGAAGGACGCCAAAATGATGAAGTTAATGTCTCTCAATTGAAGAACAAAGTAAGTCAACAGCTATAAATCTAGAAAATTGCTAAACTGTTAATTAATAATGGTTTTTAAAGAGTTTCAAGGCTGAAGATTCATTAACTCTTACTGAGTTGTTTTATTTATATCTAGTCCATTTTATAAGTATGGAATATTTTGATTAAACAAAGATAGATTTTGTATTTTGAAATAACACAAATATAAATGATAGTAAATATATGTACAAATATGGTTTTAATCTAAAACAGAATATAATAAATATAATAAAATATTCAAGTACAAATAATTTAAACAAAGCACATCAGTTCTTATAATCGTGCACAAGCAAGATTGTATAGGTAGTGAGCATACACTGAAGACCTTAAATTCCATAATAATCAATTTAATCTTTATGATTTTAGACATCTGTTTCTAATTATAAACTTTGATTTACTTAATATAATTGCTCAGTTGTAATTCAGGGAATATTTAAAAATGGAAACTATCGAAAATTTAAAGTTTAGTTTATATTATTAGGAATTATAAAAGCTGAGGGAGTAGAATTTGCTAAAGGGCCACTAAGTTAACGTTGGAGGATAGCAAACTTTCTATTGGAGGCTTTGTTTGGCATGTTTCACACATAAAATGCTATACTTAACAATAAATCAGGACTGGAGATGTAGCATAATGAATAAAGTACTTGTCTTGCTTGTAAACTACCCCTTTTCAAGGGAGTCCTTATGATCTCTTGAGCTCCTATAGGAGTGACCCGTGAGTGTTGAGCCAGGAATAATTTACAAACACCTCAAGTGTAGCTCTAAAATCAAAACAAAACAGTATTATAAAATGCTGTGATTAAAATAAAATAAGCATGTAAGAATATTATACTAAAATATATTATATTATTTTGATGGAAGAAATAGGTTCAGGCAAGGTATCCTGATTATTTCATAAGGAAAATAAGAAAGGTAACTAAAAGAAAATGAAAACTGAAGCTACATAAAAAATTAAGAATTAAGAATTATAGAATTGGAGTAATGAGATCAGAATCGGTCTTCTGTATTGTTTGTTTGTTTTTGTTTTGGATTTCTGTGGATTAAAGCCAAATCTCTGTTGGCTTAAAAAAAAGAATTAAAGAATTATACTAAAGTTAATCATTTCTTTATACAATTCTATTCTTGCTTTGTGATAAAGTAAAATTGTATAGAATATTTAGTAAAACAACCCATAAGCATATGAATGAATGTTTAAAGGAGTGTTACCTGTATTATATGATCGTGACAAGTCAAATTGTTTACATCAACACTCTAGTCTTCTCACCTGGTTAAATAAATGGAAGCATTGAGCAGGAGCAGCATCTGGCCTTAGCTTATATTGTTATAATAGACTAAATAACTTAAGTTATCAATAGAAGCAGATATCCAAGGACATCCAGGGCCAGAATAGATAATGATTTGGCTATACCACCCCAACCTAATTTGACCACTGTTCCTGAAAATATAAACACTACAATATGGAATAAATTTGAGCAATGATTTGTGTGCTAAAATCAGTATGTAGGTGAATTATTCTCAACGTCCATATTTTTTAATTCTATGGAATATTATTACAATGCTATTTTATTGAAACAAATTTACATAACAACAGTTGGATGACAAAGTCCTTTGTGCCAAGGCTACTAAGATAAGCTAAACAGCAGTGAAGATCTAAAGACTTTCTTAATAACTATTTACAGAAAATTAAGGTTATTTTTATTATAGTAAGAATCCCCTGTGGATCCTTCTTATTGGGGAAGTTCCAGGACCAAAAAGGTATATAGTTTAGAAGGCTTCACATATGTGGCTCAGTTTAAGATGTTTAAACATTAGGAATATTTTATTTATTTATTTATTTAAACACCTTGATTACATACATGATTGTGTTTGGGTTTCAGTCATGTAAAGAACACCACCCATCACCAGTGCAACATTCCCATTACCAATGTCCCAAGTCTCCCTCCTCCCCACCCGACCCCCGCCTGTACTCTAAACAGGCTCTCCATTTAGAGATTATGCCATAAAGGTAAATGCATAATATGAAGTCAATACACAAGTCAGAAAGTAGTGATTAATAAGGCAAAACTGTGTGTCTGATGATAGAATATATGCTAAATAAGGTACACATTCATAATAAGCAATGCTAATTAGGTGGTATGAAATACTTCCTGAGTAATTTCAAGATTTAACAGATTGTTTCTAATGAATCAATAAATTTAATTTTTATCATTTTTAAAATTTTATTTTCATTCCATTATTAATCCTGGAAATCTTGAAGACCAGAGATCTACATATTTTCATGCCCACAACCATCATCCCTGGAAATTTTGTAGACTTGAGATATATACACAGAGATTCTATAGAAAGAAAGAAAGAAAGAAAGAAAGAAAGAAAGAAAGAAAGAAAGAAAGAAAGAAAGAAAGAAAGAAAGAAAGAAAGAAAGAAAGAAAGAAAGAAAGAAAGAAAGGAAGGAAGGAAGGAAGGAAGGAAGGAAGGAAGGAAGGAAGGAAGGAAGGAAGGAAGGAAGGAAGAAAGAAGGAAGAAAGAAAGAAAGAAAGAAAGAAAGAAAGAAAGAAAGAAAGAAAGAAAGAAAGAAAGAAAGAAAGAAAGAAAGAAAGAAGAAAGAAAGAAAGAAAGAAAGAAAGAAAGAGACAGAGAGAAAGAAAGGAAGAAAGAAGAAAGAAAGAGACAGAAAGAGACAGAGAGAAAGAAAGAAAGAAAGAGAGAAAGAAAGAAAGAAAGAACGAAAGAAAGAAGAAAGAAAGAGAGAAAGAGAGAGAAAGAGACAGAGAAAGAGACAGAGAAAGAGACAGAGAGAAAGAAAGAAAGAGAGAGAGAAAGAAAGAAAGAGAAAGAAAGAAAAGAAAGAAAGAAAGAAAGAATAAAAGAAAGAAAGAAAGAAAGAAAGGAAAGAAAGAAAGAAAGAAAGAAAGAAAGAAAGAAAGAAGAAAGAAAGAAAGAAAGAAAGAAAGACAGAGAAAGAGACAGAGAAAGAAAGAAAGAAAGAGAAGAGAAAGAAGAAAGAAAGAAAGAAAGAAAGAAAGAAAGAAAGAAAGAAAGAAAGAAAGAAAGAAAGAGAAAGAGACAGAGAAAGAGACAGAGAGAAAGAAAGAAAGAAAGAAAGAAAGAAGAAAGAAAGAAAGAAAGAAAGAAAGAAAGAAAGAAAGAAAGAAAGAAAGAAAGAAAGAAAGAAAGAAAGAAAGAAAGAAAGAAAGAAAGAAAGAGAGAGAGAGAAAGAAACAGAGAAAGAAACAGAGAAAGAGACAGAGAAAGAAAGAAAGAAAGAGAGAAAGAAAGAAAGAAAGAAAGAAAGAGAGAGAGAAAGAAAGAAAGAAAGAAAGAAAGAAAGAAAGAAAGAAAGAAAGAAAGAAAGAAGAAAGAAAGAAAAAAATTTTATACACAAGCTTTACTTTAAGATATGAATGTTTAACCTTAAATTGTACCTAAGAAATACAAGTTTCTCATAATCTATGTGATCAGTAGCTTTTTGAGGCGGTATATTGTTGTTGCTTAGGAATCATTCCTAGCAGACTCCAGGGAACATATGGACTGTCAGAGACAAAATTCAGTTAAGCCGTATCAAGGCAAACAGCCTACCTTCTAAACTATACCTCCAGTTGCTTTCTATGCACCTACTAATATGATGATATGAATTTAGTTTTTATATTACTGGTATGATGTATTGTGTAAATTGACCTGCGTATGCTAAACCATGCTTAAATGGCCAGGAAGAATCCTACTTGGACATGGCAGGTATATGACCTTTTTGATGAATTGTTGAATTCTATATGCGTCTATTTTGTTGAGGATATTTGCATATTTGTTCACCTGGGATATTGGCCTGTGATTCTCTTTTGTTTGGTATCTTTGTTTCTTTTTGGTATTAAGGTGATGCAAGCTTCATAGAAACTGAGAGTGTTTCTTTTACTTAAAATTCCTGGAAGACAATTTTGTGGTAATATTTTACAATGAGAGTACTATTAGATGAAAGGCTATGTTTTATTATTCCTGCAGGTAAGAAACTTTTTCTGGCATCTTTAACACAAGGACTGCTATAGGCATTTTCATACTTCCAAAATGTTGTTCAAAGTCTGTCATCTCATATCATTACTGTAATGTTTTTTAAATAAAGTAGATTGCAAAAACTTTCCAAATGCACTATTAGATATCCCCGCATCCCATATGGTCCCCATGTCTGCCAGGAGCGATATCGGAGCTCAGAACCAGAAGTAACCCATGAGTTCCACTGGGTTTTAGCCAAAAACAAAAATAAATTTATTAATCAATTTCATTAATTAATCAAATTCATCAATTTTGATTGCAATTTCAATTTGTTCACTAGTGATAAATCTGTTCAGGATTTCCAAATGATCTTGGTTTAATCTTGAGAATTATAAAAGTCCAAGAATTTATCTATATTATTTTAGGTTTTCTCATTTTGTGGCATAATGACTCCTAAAGAAATATATCTATAATACCCATTGTGATATTCCTCATTACATTTCTGATGCAGTCTTGGGGGCAAAGGAGGAAGAAGATATGAAATGCATGCTGGGAACAAGGGTGGAGGGAGGACAACACTGGAGGTGGGAATGGCTCTGATTCATTGTCACTATGTACCTTAAATATTACTGTGAAAGATTTATAATTCACTTTAGTCACAATAAAGATTATAAAAAATAAAGGCAATAATTAAATATGTACAAATTCCCAGACTATAAAGTAATTTACCTCTTGCTATACTATCAATGAAACAATACTGAATAAACACAGTCATGTATGCTATATATATTTTTTAAAAAATAGAACATGGAGAGAGACACAATGAAACAAAAAAAAACCCTTAGATTATGACCACATTATTAATATTGCCAGGTGTGTATATGGGGAAAAGAAAGCAAGTGGTCTGAAAAGGTATGAATGACTTGTCCTTGAAGGCATAGAGCACTTTTATAGTGGGTGTGCTTTGGCTGCATAGAAAACCTAAAACCAATAAACAGTTATATCCTGTGGAGTGATATTACTTCAATAAGTAGTAAATTAAGAGTGTAGGAAGCATGGAATTGGGACTTTTTCAATTCTTTTGGTTTTGATTGGTACTATCTCAGATGTCATTCTAATCAAAATTTACAACCACACATATCATAAACCACTATATATTATTTGAAGCAAAAACCCACACCACAAAGCATATTAATTATTTATAAAAATCTATCCTCACTTTTCTATATCTTTGTTATAACATACTGTCTACCATATACCTCTTACATTTACCTCTAATTAAAAATTGATGCAAGCCTTCTGTCTCAGGATATTATAGGTGATTTTTTAAAATATTATATTCCTGTAAGTTGTCTAGCTCATTTTCTTACCATCATCTGACTTTCTCAGATGTCACCTTGTCATCAATACCAAACATGATGATAGATGAAATCACATACCAGGCTGCTGAGGAACAACACAAATAATCTTAGCTGATATGAAAATGCAAGGGGCTGCAACAGTAGGTGAAATACGAAGATTATCCCAACTATGTAGATAGCAGTGTCACCATATAAAAAGAACTAACTTACAGTATTGTCTTGGATGACTTGAAAATAAGTAATTTTTCTCAATGTTTCAGATAGATTTTTGCTATATTTAGCTGTGTACACAATCAAAATTTTCACAGCATTGTAGACATTCAAGGCTGTAACTTTAGAGCTACTTTGGGGAATATATATCAAGATGAAAGGACCAGACACTTTTGATTTCTCTAGAGATATATTATACTTTTCTTTCCAGTGGAAGGTAAATAAGAAGGCTCAGATAGTTCCAGGATCTAGTTAGCATATCAATTAGCTAGTCATGTTATTATAGTTGCCTTTCTTAGCACAAGTACTAAAACCATCAAGAAAACAACTAAAAACAACAGATTTTTCTGCCTTTCTTTTATTAATCTATTTTCTCCCCCACTAAGATATAGTGTCCAGTTTCTGGAAGCTCATAGACACATTATAAATCCCTGGCAAAGACAAAGCAAACAAGTGAGCAAACAAACATATTCGTTTTAAAGAACATGAAAAAAAAGTTGAATTTTGGATATCAACCTTTTCTATGTGAAATATTTACAACAGTTTTCTCAAAAAATTGAAGTTTATACTTTCATTTTTGTTAGTGAACATCTAGGAAAATTAAAATCAGCAGTTGAGGAGAGCATCATAAATAATAAATAATTCTTCTAGAAATTTTATTATAATTTATCAGCAAAGTATATTTTAGACACACATAATTGAGATGTATAATGTTAAAAATACTGAATTTCAAATAATTTAATATCATTAATAATGGCAATAAAATCGAATGAAGACTGGAAAATGGAGGGAAAGAAAACTTAAAAATACTATTAGTTAATTGGAGTTAAATTTAATTTAAATAAGTATAAATAATATCCTGTTTCAGAAAGATATTTTTAACTATTTGTTATTTGTTCTTACATTGAACAATATCTGAATGAAAGGGGTCTGACTTTTTTGACAAAATGATGACATAGATTTATCATTCTCTTCTGTAATCCAAGTCAAGCAGGATAATGGATACAAAAGGATTGTTGGAACAAGATGGATGGATTTGAGAAACTTACTATAAATGTGTATGACCCTTAGGAATAGAGGTGGTTGATGCCCTGTTTGGTAGAGAATTAACAGCATAGATCAGAAGAATGTGATCTCAGGCAGTACAGGAGCTTTGTTTTGCCTCTGGATAAAAGTCTAGAAGACAAGGCGGAGAGAAGTTGGTACTTTTTCTTTGTCATTGTAAGTCTAATTTTAAAAAACATGAGCACTACTTTTTTAATTATAAATTAAAAATATTTGAAAACTTTCTAAAACATAAGCTATTGTGATCTTTAATAAGTAGTGCAAGACCAAGTCATTCATACATCAAGTGTATGGATTCAAATTAGTCTTATATTTAAATCTCTACTGAGTATCCTTTTCTTTAACATCATAATATTTAATTCAAATGTATAGATTTCTTTCAGTGGACATATCTGCTTGTTTATGTGAAGATACACTTTACTGCCCACTAAAATATTGAAACTAAAAATTTTGAGGAGAAGAGTATTTGGCCTATACCCAGCTCCATTAATATTCATGCCTATGCCCACAGCAATTACTCCTAGAAGTACTCATTGGACCACTGTTTAGCCATCTTTGAGGGAGACCTTCTACCCACTGCACTATTTTTCCTGAATCATCATTTCATTGCCATATTTTTAATCTACTCTGATTCAAATATCCTTGAGTGGCTAAATGTATTTGATATTTATGTGGTTCAATAGATCTATATTATATTTTTATCTTAAAAGAGTCTAAGTTCTAGCCTTTAAGCAGTCAATACATTTATAGGAAATTTACCTGATATCTGGAAATATTCAAAATTTCTTAGTGGAGGTTAAATATATTTTGATGTCTGGATATTATTATAGTTATTTTAATAAAATAATTTTTATTTTTTCATGAAACAATTTTTCATAAAATAATATTTATTTTCATAAAAATACATTTTTCCCTAAGAAATGTTTTCAATAATATAGTATTGTGTTTTGTTGAGAGACTTGGGAATAAGAATAATTAATTTGTATAGAAAATGACATAATCTGACAGATGCATGAAAGAACAGCAACCACTTCTCAGCCCAGATCTTTGTATCAGTCGAGGTAATTTCTTGTACTCTGCAAATTTTTTGTTCAGGATCTTCATTAATAAAGATTTTATGTGTATCATATATTTAAAGTATTAAAAAGACTTTGTAAACATAATGACATAATTCATTGTTACTATCAGGTTTGTATCGTTAAATCCAAAATTTGCAGTTGTAACTGCCTAAAACTACCAGAGATGGCAAAGGAGAAGAAAAAACTGTATATTACAATGGATTTTGTGAAGTCAGCTATAAAAATAAAGACAAAACTATTTTATGATTAGTATTTTTCCTGTTGTTGTATTAGTTAATATTTACTAATTTAGACATCATGATCATGCAAATTTAATCGTCTATCTTACAGTTAACTTTAGGGTTCATGCATTTACGGGTATTGACAAATGTTTAATATTGTTGATATATTATTATACCATTGAATATTTTTATTGTTCTAGAAGTCAGGCTTTGCAGTATTTCTTATTTTATGCTTCGTAGTAAGCATTTAATATTTCTTATGACTTTTAGGGCTTTATTGCCTCATTATTTTAATCATTTGATACATGTGTTATTGCAGTTATTTTAGTTATTAAAACATTTATAATAACTGAAAGAATATATGGTTGGCTCAAAGTATATCATTTTGAGTACAGTTGTTCTTTAAAAAATTTTGTACATCTTCCTGTGTGGACATAAGTTTTCAAACTGTTTAGATAAGATCCAAGGATAAAATAGGTAGATCATATTGATAAATATTTTTAACTTGTTTCAAGTCATCTTTCATCTGTAAGCCAGTTTAACCAGACTCTAAAAATTTTTTATTTCAACCAACAGTGAATGGGATTTTATGTTCCATTTGCTCACTAGCATTTAGTCTTAAAGTATTCCTGATATTGTTCCCCATTGGCACTAATACCACAGAAGTTCAAGAAGAAAGTTCATTCTTCTATATGTTTAAAAAGTTTATTGAGGCTTATTCTGAGGAAACTGAGGACCTGAAGGGAGCCCTGTCCCATGCTTATCTGTCTCTCCTGAATTCTTGAAGCTCTCCTCAGAGCCCTGGGAAGCAAACCCCCAAAAAAGTGCATCCTGAAGCTGCCCAGCTAGAGAGTGAGTAAGAAATGGCTCGCTGTGGAGGTTGCCAGGTGGAGTGCTGATTGCTCTACCTGTGGAGTGTCCACACTACTGTGCTTCTTCTGAGGAAACTGAGGACCTGAAGGAAGCCCTGTCCTGTGCTTCTCTGTCTTTCCTGAATTCTTGAAGCTCTCCTAAGAGCCCTAAGAAGCGAACCCCCAAAAAACTGCATCTTGAAGCTGCCCAGAGAAAGAGTGAGTAAGAAATGGTTGGCTGTGGAAGTTGCCAGGTGGAGTGCTGATTGCTCTACCTGCAGTCTTCACCCTGCTGTGCATCTTCTGAGGAAACTGAGGCCCTGAAGGGAGCCCCGTTCTTTGCTTCTCTGTCTTTCCTGAATTCTTGAAGCTCTCCTCAGAGCCCTGGGAAGCGAACCCAAAATAACTGTCACCTTTTCATGGCCGCGCACTCTTCTAACCAATAAACCCCACCACAGCACGCAGGAAAAACCACACTACTAGCATGACAATGGGGTAAACTCACAGGCAAACACCATGCACAGTGAATGAAGACAATAGCTTGGATGACCGGAAAAATTCCAACCACCTGATTAACCTCTCGGATAGGGAGTTTAGAATAGCAATATGAAAGATGTTTGTAGAACTCAAGGAAAGCATAGATCAATCTGAACAGAACACAAAGACAGAAATCAGAAAACTCCAAACTGAAATAGCAGATCTGAAAAACACGGTAGCTCAACTGAAAAACTCAGTGGATGGCCTCAACATCAGGGTAACAGCAGGTGAGGACAGAATAGGAATACTCGAAGATGAGATGCAGAAAAACTCAACACAGCAGAAGAAACTGGAAAAGAACCTTAGGACAAACGATCAGGCAATGGAAAAAGTACTCAAGGAATGTGAACAGATAAAAATAGAAGTCTTTGACAAACTCAACAGAAACAACATAAGTATCATCAGAGTCCCAGAGGCCCAGGTAGGATATCTCCAGGAAAAATCAACTGTCAAAGTTATCATCAAAGAGATACTCCCAGAGTTATAGACTACATGCAATCAAATCCTGCATGCCGAAGAGTAGCAGCTAAAAGAGACCCAAAGAAAAACACCCCAAAACACATCCTTGTTACAATGACAAATCCCACAGATATAGAATACTAAAAGCAGCAAGATCAAAAGGGAAATTACATTCAAAGGAGCATTTCTAAGACTTACAGCAAACATGTCACAAGGAACTCTCTAGGCCAGAAGACAGTGGTGGGATATTGTGACAAGACTGAATGAAATGAATGCCTCACCAAGAATACTACACCCAGGCTGACTCACGTTTAGGTTTGAAGGAAGGATACATAGCTTCATGGATAAACAACAGCTCAGAAACTTCACAGATGAAAAACCAGCATTAAAGGAAAAACTGACAGGTCTACTTTAAGACAAAAGAGATTAACAGACACAGCAAATTTATCTACAAAGATGACATTAAATCCTATGACAATCATCTCCCTCAATGTCAATGGACTAAATTCACCAAGTAAAAGACATAGAGTGGCAAAATGGGTCAAAAACATAAATCCAACCTTCTGCTGCCTAAAAGAAACACACCTGAATAGTCAAAACAAATATAGACTCAAAATCAAAGCCTAGAGAAAAATCATCCACGCAAACAACATCCTCAAAAAAGCTGGGCTGGCCATATTAATATCTGATGACACCAACTTTATACTCAGAAAAGTGGTAAGGGACAAAGATGGACACTATGTACTAATCAAGGTATATGTGCAACAGGAAGAAATCAGACTATTAAACATATATGCACCCAATGAGAGACCAACAAATTATCTAATACAGTTACTGACAACTCTGAAAGGAGGCATCAATAACAACACAATAATTGTGGGAGACCTCAACATGGCCCTATCAACACTTAATAGGTCAACCAGACTGAAACTTAACAAAAACATACTAGCCCTGAAAAGAGTAATGGAAGAAAGAGGACTAGTATATATATTGGACACTCCATCCAAAAAACCTGGATACACATTCTTCTCCAATATACATGGGAAATTCTCCAGGATAGACTACATGCTGACACATAAAACATACCTCCATAAAATCAAGAGGATAGAAATCTTGCAGGCTACCTTTGCTGACCACCAGCTCTGAAATTAGATGTGAAAAACAAAGTCAAACAAAAGAAAAAATTTAACAATTAAAAATTAAATACCCTGCTACTGAACAACCAGTGGGTCTGAGATGAAATCAAAGAGGAAATCAAAACTTTCCTGGAAACAAATGACAATGAAGACACAAATCTATGGGACACAGCAAAAGCAGTTCTGAGAGGAAAATTTATAGCTCTACAAGCACACATCAGGAAGGAAGAAAGGGATACCTGAAAAACCTAATGATGCAGCTCATAAAATTAGAAAATGACCAACAAAAGGAACCAAAAATAGGGAAACAGAAGGAAATAACAAAGCTGAAAGCAGAACTCAATGAAGTGGGAAACCAAATAACAATCCGAAAGATCAACGAAAAGCAGAAGTTGGTTCTTTGAAAAAATAAACAAGATTGATAGAGAATTGGCAAAAGTTACAAAGAAAGAGAGAGAAACCTAATAACTTGTATTAGAAATGAATAGGGGGAGATCACAACAGATATTGCAGAGATCCAAAGGGTAATCAGAGACTACTTTGAGAAACTTTATGCTACTAAACATGAGAACCTAGAAGAAATAGAAAAAAATCTTGAACACTTATAACCTTCCACAGTTAAGTAAGGAGGATGTAGCATATCTAAACACCCCATCTCTACTGAGGAAATTGAAACTGTAATCAAACATCTGCCCAAAAAGAAAAGCCCAGGCCCAGATGGATTTCCTAATGAATTCTTTCAAATCTTTCAAGAGGAGCTACTACCAATCCTAGCCAAGCTCTTTCGTGAAATTGAAAAAACGGGGACACTCCCAAGCAGCTTTTATGAAGCCAACATCACCTTTATACATAAACCAGACAGAGATGCTGCCAAAAATTAAATTGCAGACCAATATCTCTGATGAATGCAGATGCAAAGATCTTCAATAAAATCCTGGCAAATAGGATCCAATACATCATCAAGAAGATCATACACTATGACCAAGTAGGTTTTATCCCAGAAATGCAAGGATGGTTTAACATCCATAAATCTATCAACATCATACACAACATCAATAACAAGAAAAATAAAAATCACATGATCATATCAATAGATGCAGAGAAAACATTTGATAAGGTCCAACACCATTCTTGATCAAAACTCTCAGCAAGATGAGAATGAAAGGAAACTTTCTCAATCTAGTTGAAGCCATCTACTACAAGCCAATGGCAAATATTATCCTCATTGGAGAAAAATTAAAGCCTTTCCTCTAAATTCTGGTACAAGACAAGGCTGTCCTCTCTCACCACTCCTCTTCAACATGGTACTGGAAGTTCTTGCTATAGTGATCAGGCAAGAAAAAGATATCAAAGGAATCCAGATAGGAAAGGAAGAAGTTAAGCTCTCATTGTTTGCAGATGACATGATACTCTAGTTAGAAAACCCCAAAGACTCTACCGAAAAGCTTCTAGAAACAATAGACTTATATAACAATGTGGCAGGCTACAAAATTAACACACAGATATGAATGGCCTTTTTATACACCAATAATGATAGGGAAGAGATGGACGTCAAGAATGCAATCCCATTCACATTAGTGCTGCACAAACTCAAATACATTGAAGTCAACTTGACCAAAGATGTGGAGGGCTTATACAAAGAAAACTACAAAGTCCTGCTCCAAGAAATAAGAGAGGACACACAGAAAAAGAAACACATACCCTGCTCATGGATTGGCAGGATTAACATAATTAAAATGCAATATTCCCCAAAGCATTATACAGATTTAATGCGATCCCCTTAAAAATACCCATGACATTCTTCAAAGAAGTGGATCAAACACTTATGAAATTTCTCTGGAACAATAAACACCCTCGAATAGCTAAAGCACTCCTAGGAGAAAAGAAAATGGGAGGCATTACTTTCCCCAACTTTACACTGTACTACATAGCAATTGTTATCAAAACAGCTTGGTATTGGAATAAAGACAGACCCTCAGATCAGTGGAATAGGCTTGAGTTCTCAGACACTGTCCCCCAGACATGCAATCACCTAATTTTTTTTTACAAAGGAGCAAGAAATTCTAAGTGGATCAGGGAAAACCTCTTCAACAAGTGGTGCTGACAGAACTGGTTAGCCACTTGCAAAAAAGTGAACAGAGACCCCCAGTTTACATCATGTAAGAAGGTAAAATCCAAATGGATTAAAGACCTTGATATCAGACCTGATACCATAAGGTATATAGAATAATACGTTGGTAAAGCACTCCATGACATTGAGACTAATGGCATCTTCAAGGAAGAAACTGCACTTTCCAAACAAGTGGAAGCAGAGATCTGCAGATGGGAATACATTAAGCTGAGAACCTTCTGCACCTCAAAAGAAATAGTGCCCAACATTCATCAGATAAGGGGCTATTATTCAAAATATACAGGGCACTGACAAAACTTTACAAGAAAAAAACATCTAATCCCATCAAAAAATGGGGAGAAGAAATAAATAGACACTTTGATAAAAAAAGAAATACAAATGGCCAAAAGGCACATGAAAAAATGCTCCTCATCACTAATCATCAGGGAGATGCAAATCAAAACAACGATGAGTTTCCATCTCACACCACAGAGATTGTCATACATCACAAAGAATGAGAACAATCAGTGCTGGCAGGGATGTGGAGAGAAAGGAACTCTTATCCACTGCTGGTGGGAATGCCTTCTAGTCCAACCTCTAAGGAAAGCGATATGGAGATTCCTCCAAAATCTAAAAATTGAGCTCCCATTCAACCCAGCTATTCCACTCCTAGGGATATACCCTAAGAACACAAGAAATACAACACAAAAACCCCTTCCTCACACCTATATTTATTGCAGCACTGTTCACAATAGCCAGGCTCTGGAAACAACCAAGATGCCCTTCAACAGATGAATGGCTAAAGAAACTGTGGTACATATACACAATGGAATATTATGCAGCTGTCAGGAGAGATGAAGTCATGAAATTTTCCTATACATGGATGTACATGGAATCTATCATGCTGAGTGAAATAAGTCAAAGGGAGAGAGAGAGATGCAGAATAGTCTCACTCATCTATGGGTTTTAAGAAAAATAAAAGTCATTTTTGCAACAATCCACAGAGACAATGAGAGGAGGGCTGGAACTTCCAGCTCACTTCATGAAGCTCACCACAAAGAGTGGTGAGTGCAATTATAGAAATAACTACACAGAGAACTACCATAATTATGTGAATGAATGAGGGAACTAGAAAGCCTGTCTGGAGTACAGGTTGGGGTGGGATGGAGGGAAATTTGGGACATTGGTGGTGGGAATGTTGCACTGGTGAAGGGGGTGTTCTTTACATGACTGAAACCTAATCACAATCATATTTGTAATCAAGATGTTTAAATAAAGAGAAAAAAGTAAAAAAAAAGGTTTATTGAATCATTATGAAAATACTAGTGTAATCATAAAGACCCCATTTTTGTTTACTCCCACTTTGTTCTCTCTAAGAACCAAATCACATTCACTGATGCTGAGAATTACTTCATATTGTTAGTTGCATTTATATATATTCTTAAGTAATTCTAAATATTGAGTTAGGTCTTTACAATATATCAGTTATAAATTGTGAAAAAAATTTGAATACACTTTAAATTAATGTTGCAAGTAATTTTGGTATTAGTTTTGCCTGGAGAATTAGTGAAGTCACTTTGTTGCACTACCTGGGGACATGCCTGACATTGGTTAGGAGTAGGATATCTGTTCTGAGCAATTATGCAACATGTGCTCTTGATTCTACTAGCCCCACAAGGCAGTCCTACTAGTCCCACAAGGCAGCCCCTCCAGTTAGGCTTTTAAGTCCATTTGTTTTGTCAAGTCTAGTTATAATCTCTACCTCATAAGTTTTTAGTAAGCAATGAACTCAGGTAGGAATAAAAATTGCAAAAGTAAGGAACGACAATGCTAACCTCTGCAGAGGTGTTTGGATCAGTGGAAACTCCTCACACAAAATCATTTCAGAAGGAGGTAAAATAGTGAAGCAAAATATCTATGTTTAACACCAAATTCCATATAATTCTATGTAATTATTTTTTGAAGCAAAGTCATTTTTATTAGAATAAATTTACTTAGAGAATTTAAGAAGAGAGTAGGAGCCAGAGATACATGTTCATATGGAGACACGGGCTTCCCAGATAGAAGAAAGCAGAAAATGGATGTTTTGTTTTGTTTTGTTTTGTTGGGCCACACCCAGAGGCACTCACGAGTTACTCCTATGCTCAGAAATTGCTCCTGGCAGACCAGGGGACCATATGGGATGCCAGGGATCTAACCTGTGTTGGTTTAGAAAATGGCTTTTAGAGTTAAAAATTATATCAAATTTCTTTTTTTTTTAATTTTTTATTTTTAATTATGAGAACAAGGATGCAAAGAAAGAGGACAAGGTAAAGTTACAGTGGAAGGACAATCACCCATAACATAATTCTCAGAAGTCTCCTTGTTGATATCTTAACTTTGAAGTGTCAGCCAAAGAACATTAAGATAAATAAGACAGAATCCATGTACAATTACTTTTTCCTCAAGTCCCCAGATTGTAACACATTATAAAATTTCTCAACAGCACACAAGCAATCTAAAGCCATAAAACTTACATAACTCCTTAAACATTACAGGCATAGTATATTTTTACATTTCCATATACATGCATATTAGCTTAAGTTAACCTCAAATTTTAAGTGGGTTCTTTTTAAGGATTAGAGTCAAAGGAGCACAGTAAAAATGGTGTTAGAGTGGCAATTGTTGTTTGCATAGGCCCACCAAAATATGAGAGACATGGAAAGAAATAACCTTGGCCTAAATACAAAGAGACCCGACCCCTGAAGGTTCCTGGCACAAGACCAACTCTAGGCTCCAGGCAAGCTAGATCGTCCAATCCAAGACATTGTCTGTAGTGCCAACACACTTTTATTTTTCACACAGTCTCTGTTGTTGGTATCATGTTTCTGTATTAAAGATCCTGGAATCTGCATATCCTACATTGAAGTCAGGACGTGGAGTGTCCTCTCATTTCACCTCACAATCAAAGGGCAATGCAGGGAGCCCTGTCCTGGAAGCAGGTCGTTGTTGTTGTTAAGTCTCAGTGTTAAGGGAAGTCTCTTTTGAGCAGGTCGATGTCTGAGCAGTGTAGGGTCTTCTGTGGTAGAGGATTGCTTCCAGGTGATGTTATAGACCAGCCTGGATGTTTCGTGGATGGCTTCCCTGGTTCAGGGGTGAATGGAAAATGCCCTTTCTTCTGAAGTCTGTGCCAGGTCGTTATGTCAATGTTCAGGGTGTAAGGTCCCTTTGTACTACAAGATTTGTGTGTTCCAATCTCTATTAGATAGGATCTTATTTGTATGTATAGTATTTTCCCATTTTAATGTGCCTATGCAAAAAAGGAGCAATGCCACGTGGTGTTATTGGAGCATATGGGGACCATAAGAACAATTCCAACGATTCCCATGATATGGTTCAATTATAAGCATTAAACTAAGGGACTCTTTCACCAAAATTCCTTGTTAAACAGCTCAAAAAGAGAAGATAAAAAGTGGTTAGAATCGTCACTGTATAAGACAACATTTAGTAAGAATTATAGCTGTCAGAGAAAAAAAACACAAAATATTCTAAAGAAATACATGTCCATTTTATGTATCTTGAAACAGTTTGGGGTTGTTACACACAATGCATGGCTTTGGTCTGTGATTAGGACTGTACACCACTGAAGTTAAAAAGAGCAATGTAAGTTAGTGACGTTTGGGGGAGTTAGAGAGTTAAGGAGGCAAAAAGAGCTTTGTAGGGGTGTGGGAAAGGGCAGAATACAAAATGAACATTCTGGATACCCAAAACGTAACATAAGAATAAGGAATACTCTTAATACATGAAGTATACATGCGGAGTGTTCTGAGCCCAGCCGTGCCTCTGTAGTTTTTGGATGTATAGGGAGGAATTACTCACCCCCTCCCCCAGGGCCCAATTAACCAGGCGTGGCCCTGAAGACCCTCCTGGTGTGGGGGGGATCTTGGTCCCCTGGACTAGGTGGTCAGCCCAGGGGGCCTATGTCTAGCTGTCCTTCCCAGAGCCCCCAACATACCAGTCAAACACACCCAGAAATCCTGGCATGCGAAGTGTTCTGAGCCCAGCCGTGCCTCTGTCTATATCAAATTTCTCAAAATTTTCTTAGAGTTCTCTGAATAGATAAAACATGTACGGATAATTGTTTTTTGTTTGTTTGTTTGTTTTTTGTTTTGTTATTTTGGTTTTTCAGGTCACACCCATTTGATGCTCAGGGGTTACTCGTGGCTAAGCGCTCAGAAATTGTCCCTGGCTTGGGGGACCATATGGAACGCCGGGGAACCGAACTGCGGTCCTTTCTTGGCTAGCACTTGCAAGGCAGACACCTTACATCTAGTGCCACCTCACTGGCCCCAATTGTTTTTAAATAAATCAAAACCAGACTTTATTCCATCATCCACAAGCCCCAAACCGGCTAACCAGGAGGCAACCCTTGCCCAAAGTAATAAACCAGTTTATATAGGAAGGGGGTGAAGAGGTTCTAGCTTCTGAAGATCTTTAAAATGATTGGCTGTTGTGTAGGGTACCTTTCTATTGCTCCTTTGTGTCCTTTCTAGATGGCTACCTGGTTATGGCCAGATAGATCTCAGGGTAGTGTCAAATAGAAACATAGGCTTGAGAAAGAGAAGACTAAGAGGTTTGCAACATGGAGTCCTTTACAAAACGATATACCCCCACTCCACCCCATTCAGAAACCAGGGGGCCCCCCAACAGAAAAGCCTAAAACACAGGTGATCTTTTCATGTTGTTATCATGACCTGTAAAGTCTCTGATAGCTTCCCTGTTAGAGAGAGGCCCATTCTTCAAAAGTTAGTGATGTATCTCCATCTCTAAAGAACTCAGGATTGGCACCTAAAAAAGAATGTATTCCTGATGCTTTTTGGCTCATCAGGGCTAGAACAATTCATTCTTATTGTTTTCCAAAAGCTCACTATAAGCTTTCCTGGAGCTATCGCCACAAAAAGTATTACTGCGAGGGGTACATGGGTTTTTGTTCTATTGCTGCTGCCAATTGACAAAGGGCATGGGCATGCCTATATAAAGGGATGGAATCTCATGTTATTTTACTGTTTTCTGGACTCCGGAAATAGACTTTAGTTTACCAATTCTAACTTACCACTTTAGTAATTCTTAAAATTCAGAATAGTGATTTTGATGTGGCTAAGCTGAAGGTGAAATTTATTTTTTTTATATTTTCCAAAAATTTTATACATGGATTTTAAAGCTCTTTTACTTTCAGAATGTTACATTGGGCAATACTAGAATAATTATACGAGTTAGACATTCTCTACCAACCCAAGTTTGAATGAAAAGAAAAAAAACTCAATGACTTTATTTACTTTACTTACTAAGAAATCAATTGTATAAAAATGGCATATATTCCTTGTGAATATTCCACATTAACAGCAGATTTGTGATGCCTATATGCCTGTAGCTATGTACTCTCTACAAATTGTACACTATTCTTAAATTAGGCTTTTATAGTTATATTACAAAGAATCTACTAGTGCTACTCACTATATATTGAAATTCTATATTTTACATTTAAATGCATTTTTTTTGCGGGGGGGGGGTTTTCACACCAGGCAGCACTCAGGGGTTACTCCTGGCTCCACGCTCAGAAATCACTCCTGGCAGGCTCAGGGGACCATATGGGATACTGGGATTCAAACCTTCGTCCTTCTGCATGCAAGGAAAATGCCCTGCCTCCATGCTATCTCTCCATCCCCTTAAATGCATTTTTCTATCAATATTTTGTTTGATATACTCTAGTCTTATGTTTTAATAAAACTGAAGATTTTTAAATAAAATATTCTAAAATATTCACTGCAGTCATAAAAACAATTCATGCAGTAAACATTTTTGTGGAACACATCAGAATATTTTATCATAATTATATGAAGAAAAAAAAGAGCAGTGAAATTTATTTAAATTCATATACTTTACTTTTTGATAACATCAATTATCAATTCCAGGTCACTTTATTAAAGACCAAGCAGAAGGCATTGATTAACTCAGCATGTGGATATGAAAATGCTATTAAAAATATGGAACAGCTTAATATTCTCAACACACACATCTATCACTGAAAAAGATCAGAAGTTACTGTACATTTTGTAAATGTGAATTTTAAGTAGCTCATTCAACTTTAATTTTAGTGTTGACTCATAGAAATATTTGCCTAAAAAGGGTATTCTACAAAAATTATGATCAAGCAATAAATTATACTAAATTCTATTAACAGGATATAAATATCTGGCTTCTATGTAATACAATTTTATTTAGAGAACAATATTACTGAATGAATTCGGAAAATATCGTGTCTCATCTGGTGAGTGAAATTATTTTCATTAGATTGAGATAATTAAATAAAACACAGGAAATTTAAAATTAACCTAGTTAATCTATCTGATATACAAGTATCCAAACAAGTTATTTTAAAAATAAAAGGAATGCTTTTTTACTTGCCAATCTTATTTTTATTAAACATATGCTACTTTATTCCATTGTTTATAGTAACTGTGCTTTCCTTTTCTCCCTGGACAATATTCTGCTTTATAAAGTCAGTATCCTCAATACAATTTGCTTATATTAATGTATGTATTTAACATTATTCCTTAAATAAAATTCCTTACTTTCCAGATTTACTTAGTTTTCATTTATAATTGAGAAACTTACCCAATAATTTCATAGCATATATTCTCATTGGTATATATTTATTTTCTTTGTAATTTTAAATCTTCAATAGAATTCTGCTCCATATTCATAAAAATGATGTACTTAATTTCAATTAGGAAATAAATAGCCTGTTGCAAAATTTAATTTAAAATGTCAAGAACACTACTTTTATTTGTTTGTTGGGGTCTCACATAGTGATGCTTAGGCTTTAATCTCACTATTACACTCAGTGATTATACCTGTCAGTTAGGATACTGAATTGGGTGTTGGGTGTTAGGTGACCATTTGCCTCAGAAAAGAGGATACAGAGAAGTGAGTATAAGAACATTCTTTGTTTGTTTGTTTTGTTTTTTGGGCCACACCCAGTGACTCTCAGGAATTACTCCTGGCTATGAACTCAGAAATCATTCTTGGATTGGGGGACCATATGGGTCACAGGGATCGAACCACCATCTGTCCTGATCAGCCGCGTGCAAGACAAATGCCCTACAACTGCACACCGCTACTGCCCAATAAGAACAGATATATTAAGGCTCAGAGCTGAAGGCTCATAAATCAGTGAGAACAAGGGTAAAACAGTCAATTTATACATATTTTATGCGGACTTTCTCACCACATCATTTTCAGTAATTTAGTAAAGCAGAGCAAATGTGAGAAGTAGAAACAGCAATAAGAACATTCTGGTCAAACTGTAACACTTTGTTTTCATCCTGCTTTACTATTCACAATGCCCTGTAACCTCATTTTAAGGCTCCTGGATGACTGGCCAGTGCGACCTTCCTCCTGTTAACACTGAAATTATTGTTTATGTAGGGACAGGTTACACTGGGGATTGAACCCAGGTTGGCCATGTACAAGGCAAGTGCCTTTACCTACTCTTCTATAGCTCTCCCACTCAATAACACAACTTTAAAAATAACAGTTCCTATGTTTGCGGATGAGAAAAATGAAGGTAAAAAATGTTGAATTTTTTCTGACACTAGAGGTGATAGAGTATTTACCTCATTGGACACAAACCCTGTGATGAGCATAAATTCATTTTACTGTGAGAGACAGATAAGCAGCCATATTTCTTCATGAATTCTAAATTATTTCACATAAGAAACAGTAACTACAAATAAACTCTAATAAACTGACAATCTCAGTAAAGTGAGGTTTTTATTTTGCTGTTTCAGCAGTTTAGGAAGTTTTCTTCCTTTTTAGTAACTCCTAAACTCCTTGATACATTATTCAGGTACATAATTCTGGCAGATTTTTATGATCTGTGCCACTGGAAGGACAGTGCCTAATCCCCTCAGAAAAGTGGGAGAGAGTTCAGTACATATTCTGTTCTCACTACTGGTTTTCTCTGAGGTCTTTTCCTAATCTTCAATAAACTCACTAAATATGCATTATTCTACTGAAAAAAAAATAGACATACACCTGTAGTCTCCTCCTGTTATCTCTTCACTGAAAACATGATAAATGAAGTGTTTACATGGACACTATGCATTGTTTAATTTAAATAATCTAGTTTTACAGTGCCTATAAAAAATGTCTCCAACATGGCAAGCTTGAAACTTTGGTTTGACTGAAATACATAATTATATGAATTTATTTTATATTCTTAGAGAAAGCAAATTCAATACACACATATATAATATATATTAGTAAATAGACCACATCAGAAAGTACAGAGACATGCATATAATATTAAAAAAATTAATTAGTTTAGTTTGTAAAACATTTCTAGCAATACTCAAGACTTACATCTATGTATAAAATCAGGGATCACTCTTAGTAGGTTAAGGGGATTATGTGGGATTCGAAGGATCTAATTCTGGTAAACCACATGCAAGTTAAGCCACTGCTATACTGTCTCTTCAGCCCAAGTTACAAACTATAAAAATATGTACCATATAAAAATTCAGAGTCAATTCACTCATGTTAATTAACTATGCAATCTTTTGTATCTCATTATTTTTTCTAAAAGCTATCACTCTATGTCAACATATACAATTTGTCTAAAATTGGCTAAAGTCCTCAGTTTGTAAATCCTTTCTTAGTGGGGTAAAATGAAAAATCTGAGTTTTAAAAAAGCTTTAGAAGAGGCATTTAAGAAATATCTGTAATAAACCTGAGATAGAAAATGTAATCTGCCTCTGGCTATCAAGGGGAAAATATAATGGTACTATGATTAGTATTTACTGTTTTACTTTAAACAGAAAAATTTTAGCAATTTTGGTTTTTTTCCCACTTTTTCACAGACCAAATGGCAAAAGAAATGGGGAGTATACTCATATTAAAGCAATGTATCTATACTCTTATAAATTATTTATTGTACAAGATGCTTTAGCTCCACTATAGTTTATTTTAAAAGTTTGTTTTAGGATTAGAGAGATAATATAGCAGGTAAGATGCTTTGCTTGCATGTGGTTTTTTAAAATACGATCTGGTTCAGCTTAAGGTCTTCATATTTTCTCAGTAATAATTCCTGAGTACAGAGCTAGGAGGAAGCCCTGAATAGCTTGGTGTGACCCAAAATTACTAACTTAATTGAAGAGTTAGTTCTAAGTGAAATATTCATTGATACACTAGAGATTTCATACTATGTTTCAAGAAGTTATATTTACATAGAGCTACATATTTTTAAAAAGTATGCTTTTACTTTATTTGTATTTTGAACCCCATCTGGCAGTGGTCAAGGCTAAATCCTAGCTATGGGTCAGTGATCGCTTCTGGCAGGGTCTTTGGGTTCTGGGGAATTGAACCTGTGTGCCTTGTCCACTCTACTATCTCGCTGACTCAAAAAGTATGATTTCTATACATGAAGTATTTTCTGATACTTCCTTGTATTTTACCTGTGAAGAAAATATAGCTTCAATAAAATTTATTTTAAAAAGTAGAGTTAGGGTGGATGAGAGAAAATAATATTACTGTCAAAAAATCTATGTAGTAGAATATGGCAACTAGTATGAGCATTTTTAATGATAAAATCATTTTGTCCATAGTTCGAGTATATTTTCTTTACATAAACATAGTTGTCTCACAGCATTGTTTTAATTATAAGTATCAACTCTATTTTGAATGTTTAGGTGAATGAAAATTGAATGACTAAGATTTTAAAATATCACCTAATGATAGAACTATTTGAGTAAAATAACCTGAAATGCTTTTAAATTTTGCTAAATTATCTTTTAATATAATCATTTTTGTCTTCCAAATGTAGAAAAAGATCACTACAATCTACTAAGAAAGAGGCAAATAACTGTTTTTTTAATATAATACTACTGGAGTCTCTGATAGTACAGAAACATATTTCAGTTAATGATTTACCTCCACAAAGCTGGCCAAATCTTGTCTACAGCTGCTTTATAATATGATTCCACAGAGTAGAACAAAAAGCAGTGGAAATTTAAAGAGAAAATCTACTGCCATTCTTCAACTCCTGACACTTAGTTGGTAAAGGAAAATAGTGGTTTCTGCCACCAGTGAGTTTGAAAAATACACTTAGCCATGACTGAGAACTGATGTTATTGTGATAAAGAGTAAATAAAGGACAGATAAAATGGGATTTGGTAGAAAGGCTACTAATAGATACTCAGTCACTAAAAGGAAAAGTCATTTCTCAGATTCCAAAGGCACAGAAATAAATCCGTGTCCAAGTGAAAAACAACACAATGTAAATTTGAAATACAAGAAGGTGAATATTCTCTTTGGCAGAACTTATTTGCCCTTCTTTTCTCGATTTTCAAATTCAATTTTGTTTGGAACTAGATTTTTATCGCATCTTCACCATTTTTAGAAGGACATTTATTTGAAATTGTGTTTAGAAACAATGGAAGGATGTGATATTAGCTCACAGAATTGAGCTAATTGGCATGCGTTAGTACTGATTTATAGTCCTGGCACTTCATGGGTGCCCAAGAGATGACTAAATTATCATTGTGGTGGATCTCAGTACTTCTGAATACCACATGAAAAGTCAGGCAGAATATTTCCAAGAGTGGCCCTTCATAGTCAGAGATATAGCACAGCGGTAGGGCATCTGCCTTAACTCAGCCAATCCAGGACGGGTGGTAGTTTGAAACCCGACATCCCATGTGGTCCTCCAAGCTTGCCAAGAGAGATTTCTAAGCACAGAGCCAGGAGTAACCCCTCAGCGCCGCATGGTGTGACCTCATAATAAAACAAAACAAAGTAAAAATATTGGCCCCTGGATCCCTGGGTACTACTTAATAATCTTGCTGCCCTCACCCCCTCACACACATATATTTGCACTTAATTTACAACATATGATAATAAATGTTTCATACTATTTGCCAATAATATTATTTTATTTTCCATTTCTTCTGACTAACTTTATTAAATATAAAACCTCCAATTTGATTCACTCAGCTGTATATCACAAAATCTTATCCTTTCTTATAACAGGGATAGTATCCAATTGATAATATATGTTACAATTATTTTATCCACTGATTTGCTTTTATACACTTGGGCTAACTATTGTGAATAGTGGGGTAGAAAACATAAGGACATAAATTACTTTTAAATTAGTATGTTTCAGCTTTTCTTTTCTTAAATGATTTTTATTTTGACCAAAGTGAATTATAAATCTTTCACAGTAATATTTTAGGTACATGGGGACATTGAATCAGGAGCATTCTCACAACCAGTGCTGTCCTCCTTCCATCCCTATTCCCTTTTAAAATATATACCAACAAGTAGAACCAGGCAACTTTACTAATAGAGTATGAATATTCTTTACTACCTAAAGAAATGGAAACAACATATATTTCTCCTCTTTTTATGGTGTGTGCCAGTCTCACTGTTACAAGTAATATCTTGTTTTGATTTTCATTTTTCTGGTGATAAGGGATAAAGTGGTTTTTCATATAACTATTGGCTATCACTATGTATTTTTTAGTAAGTGTCTATTTAGGTATTCTCCCTGTTCTTTGTCTTCTTTCTCTCTTCCATCGTTTTCTTTTCTTCTTTCTTTCTTTCTTTCTTTCTTTCTTTCTTTCTTTCTTTCTTTCTTTCTTTCTTTCTTTCTTTCTTTCTTTCTTTCTTTCTTTCTTTCTTTCTTTCTTTCTTTCTTTCTTTCTTTCTTTCTTTCTTTCTTTCTTCTTCTTTTTTCTTTGCTTATTTTCTTTTCTTTCTTTCTTTCTTCCCTTCTTTCTTTCTCTTTCTTTCTTTCTTTCTTTCTTCTTCTTTTTTCTTTGCTTATTTTCTTTTCTTTCTTTCTTTCTTCCCTTCTTTCTTTCTCTTTCTTTCTTTCTTTTTTCTTTTCTCTCTCTTTTTTCCTTTCTTGGTACAAAATTAAATCCAAATCAAAGTGAAATTTTTGATTTTTTTTCTTTTCTTTTCTTTCTTTCTTTCTTTTTTTGTTTTGGTTTTTTTTTTTTTTTGTTTTGTTTTGTTTTTGGACCACACCTGGTAACACTCA